>NW_026647349.1:0-60040 GCF_950295315.1 Erinaceus europaeus | reverse complement strand
GTCATGTTTTGGCAAATTAGATGAAGTGGTGAATTTTGAGCATGAAGTTCTGAGATGGCCTTAACTTCCCATGTAGTAGAGTGACTCTCATTCTCTCCTTTTCAGTCTTACCTTCTGTCCGTACCTCTATGTCTGTCTGTCAGCCTGTCAGCCTGTCAGTCTCTGTTACTCAAGTATTTTGTAGACAGCGTAGATGAGATTGGGCATGTGTTGTATGCAGCAGCACACCACAACCTGTAGGCAGATGCATGTGAATAGCTGCAGAGTCTTGGTGGAACACAGGAGTCCAGGGAGCTCCCAGGTGGTCCTGTGAGATGTGCTGCCTGTGGTCGTGCTCGACCTGGCCCCTGACTCCTCACCTGACTCTTGCTCTTGTTTGCTGTCTGACCTCCCAACCATTCCTGCCAACTATTATTTTGTCAGAGTTGGTTCTACCTGCAGGCCACTCGTTGGCTCCGGCTGATGATGACAACGGGGATTCCAGCAGCACGCTTGGGTGTGTTAGGGTAGTAATTTATTTCTGTTTATGAGTTCAGGGTGTTTGAGGGTTGCGGGGTGAGCATCGAGTAGGGGACTGGGGTCGGGGGTTGTGGTGGGATAACCAGAACTGAAAGGCATGGAGCCCCAGGTGTCTCTGCGGAGACTGTTAGAAATGCAGAGCTCTCAGGCTCCCGAGCTTCAGGTGGAGTGAGTCTGACAGGATGCCCTGCTTTCGGGGTCTGAGCCAGGCGTCCCAAGTTCTGAGAACAACAGCAGCAAGTGGGTTGATTTTGCAGTGTTGTACCAAAGCTTTCTTAGAAAAATGGAACACCTGAAGGGGTAGTACACAACACAAGATCCTTTGAGCCACAAGTCCGTTCTCCAGATGCCATCTTTGAATGTCCGTGAAACCCAGGGAAGGGGTCGTCGAGGTGCAGCAAGAGAGAGGCTTGTGGCAGCCATCCTCTGAAGTCTCCGCACTTCTCCCAAGTGCCCTGTGCTTTCATGTTGAGCCCGTGACTTGTGCTCCTCAGGCAGGCATGGCCCCCTCTCGTGTTTGCTGAGAAGCCTGTCAGTGGCCCCAGCCCAGCATTTCTCAGGCATGGGCAGCAGTGCAGTTCATGGAGGGCTGAGAGCCGGGAGTCCCCTCCCCCTCCCCCCACCCGTCCCCACCACGGGTGGCCTTGCTGAGTGGCCTGGGTTTGGGTGGCCCTGGCTCCATTCTGCCCTGAGCCAGGTGGGAATTCCTGGGGTCATCTTCTCAGCAGCATTTTCTGGAAATCTCTCCTGGACTTGGCCATCAAGGGGGCAGGTTTTTTGGCTGATGTGTGGGCGGTGTTGACTGGCCTTGGGAGGGCCTGGGTGGTGCTCAGGGTCTTGGATTCTGGCCTGTCCTGCCTGGGGTTTGGTGTCTTCTTGCTCCCCTGGGAGTCTGGCTGGGCTTGTCTGCTGCTTGGCTGAGGCCTAGTTGTCCCTTTGTGCCCCTGGGACTGGTGGAGGGTGTGGGCAGGCCTGTGAGCAGCAGGGTGTCCAAGAACAGCCTTGGTGGCAGGGCCTTGGGACTGAGCGGGGTGTGGCCCTGGGGCTCTGGCTGCTGGACCTGCTGCGGGGCTCCTGCCTTGGGCCTCCTGAAGCGGCGGTGGCAGCAGCTGGGTCACTGTCTTGTGGGCTGGCTGCTCTGGCTGTCTTGGTGGCTTAAGGAGGGGAGTGCCCAGGAGGTTTCCCTCCTTGTCTTTCTGCCCCTTGAGTCTGTGGTGGTCTTTCTGCTGTTGGCAAGGCTGAGGAGGAGGGCCAGTGTCCACCATGGGTTTCAGGAGGGGCTGTGTCAGTCCTGGCATGTGGGACAGAGCCTTGTCCTTGTGCTGTCCCCACAGGCCCTGCTGGTGGCAGGTGTTGCGTCTGGAGGGAGAGTTTTGGCTGGAGCGCCCAGCAAAGACGGGGGTCTTGGAGTATGTTCTGGAGAAAGGGCACTCAGGATCTTCGTCCGAGTCAGGAGACAGTTCTCGCAGCCAAGCCCAGTCAGAATCTGCCAAGCTGTCTTCTTCCTGGGTTCCAAAGAGTGGGGACAGGGCCGATGTGATGCTGCTCACAGGAGCCCGGTTTCCTTCCTCCTTGTCGTTCTCCTTGTTGTCTTCCTCCTCCTTGTCGTCTTTCTTCTTGTGGTCATCCTTCTTCTTTTTGCTTGCCTTCTTTGTCTTCTTGCTGGGCTGGTCGTAGTTGAGGTAGGCCTCAAAGGACATGGTTGGCGGCTCCCATGTCTCTTGGTCCGATGGCTGTGGGCTGAGGCCCAGGTGCAGGCTCGGGCCCTCCTGAGAGTCGTGGCAGGGGCCTGGAGTGGGCTGGATCTTCTTGTCTTGTGCAGGCGGTCTGTGCTGCGGCTCACAAGCCTTGAGGTAGGAAGGCTTGGAGATGGTCTGGCCCTGGCTGAGGGCTGAGCCCTCTTGAGTGTGTTCAGAGGAGAGAGGCTGGGGACTGTGGGTCTGGGAGCAGCCCCTGTGCCTCTTGTGTGTGTGCACAAGAGGGCTGAGCTCTGGGTTGCTGCAGGCTTGTCCCTCTGGGGCTTGTGTGTGTGGCTGAGGGTCCCGCTGTGCAGTTGCCTCCCGGGGGCGCTTTGGGGCCTGCCTCCTGGGGGACGATGGCCTGTGCTGAGCCTCCTGGATTGCCTGCAGCTCCATGCAGACCTTCCAGTATTCGGCCAAGTCTCTGGCCATGCTGCCCAGCTGCTCATACTTGCGTAGGCGCCTCACGCTTCTGCGCAGCCCCGTCTGCCTCAGCATGTCTGGCGACAGGGACAACATCAGCAGTCTCCCCAGCCTCCTCAAGATCTTCTTGGGGTGTGGCATGCGGTCTAGCTCTGCCTGCAGCTGCTGGGCCTTGGTCAACACTGACGTGTCCAGCTCCATTCTCCCTGGGCTCATGCCTCCAGCTGGCTCCATGAGATTCTCAGAGAATCTCTGGGGAACCCACCTGGTCCTGAACAGTGTCTTCTGGGCTGTTCCAGGAGCCGGTCTTCTAGGAGAAGATCTGATCCTTTCCACAAATCTCGTCTCCAGTCCTGGATCCACGCTAAGTTGGCGGGATGGCTGGCTGGCTGGCTGGCTGGCTGGCCTGCTGGCTGGCTGGCTGGCTGGCCGGCCGTCTGGCTTGCTGGCTGGCTGGCTGCTCGTGGGTCTTGCTCCACTCTGCAGTCTGAAAGGATTTTCCCAGCACAGCCTCCTGCTTATAAAGGCTCAGGGGGCTGCTGCCACAAAGCCACACCCACTCCCAAGGAACACTGCCTGAGGCAACCTAACACCTTCCCTGGTCTCTCAAGAGTTCTCACTCTCTGCCTTCAGGCTACCTGTAGAAGCCTAGGATCTTAAAGGGATTAGTGTGAACAGATTATGGTTTGGGCAGGTTCCTGTTGCCTTTGCAAATCTCATCACAACTAAATAGCATCAAGTTCCCCTCCGCCATAGTGAGAGGTTGAAAGCCTTTCCCACTGAGCACTTGATAGATAGATAGGTAGATTATAGACCGATGGATAGATGGATAGATAGATAGATAGATAGATAGATCAATGTATATTGCCACTGTCTTCTGGCCAGTAGTGTTGGAGTGGAGATGGCTGCTCCTCATCTTATGGGATTTCCTCTGTAGTTGCAGACTTCAGGATATTTTTCTTTATCCATATTTTTTCCCATTCCAAATACAGTGTGTTTTGAAGTCTGGGCTAATTCTGTTTGGACCCTCTGAGCTTCTTGATTCTGGTATGTCTTGGATGTTGTCTAGACGAGAGAAGTTCTCAGCAATTAGGTCCTGCTTTCTTTCCCTCCCTCTCTTTCTTCTTCTGGTAAGCCAGAATGCGTCTATGATTTCATCTGGAGTCATCCCACAGGTCTCTGGTGCTGTTTCCAGTATCTCTTCATCTCCTTTGGAGATGTCTTACTGCTTTTTTGCTGTCTGTAAGTGGTCCTGGACCTTGCTGTTTGTGTATTCAGCCACATTTCTTCTATTCTCCTTCCCCTCTACGGTTTTGTGGAGTGCATCTATTTTGTTAGCTAGCGTGTTCTGCTAATCCTTTTTTCATTTGTACAGCTCCTTGTTGGGTTCTTTGCTGGGCTATCGTAGTTTCAGCTCCCGAATCACCTTGAGGAAAAGATTGTTTTTTCCAGAGTCTCATTGGTTCTTTCTGCATTTCAGATGACAACTCTTTCAACCTCTTTACTCAGTCCTGCGATTATTTCCTTAATGAGTGTTTGAATATGGAGCTCATTATTCTGTGTTCCAACCTTTGGGGGTCTCTTAGCTGGACTCTTTCTTCTTCTGGTTGATTTCCCCCGTCTTTCTTCTTGTTGGTTTAACCATTTAGTATAGTCTGTGATGAGGTCCCTCTCTCAGTAATGTTTCAATGACTTATCACTCTTGCATGGATTGACCTGTGTCTAAGGAAGGTAGAGAAATGGTTGCCAGCTGTGGAAATTGAAACGGGTGTTTCAGTATTATTTTCATCCCTGAGTTGGAGCTCAGTGGCTTCCAAGCCTCCTTTGTTTTCTTTTCTTCCCTGTAGGCTATAGGAGTGTGAGGGCTTCGAAAATATAAGTAGGCTTCTTCACTGAATCACTTACAGCAGACCAAGAGATAAAGCAGGGTGGGGCAGGGTTAATCCAGAACTCCTGCAAAAAGACACTCCCCGCCCCACCGGTAGGTCACCAATGTCTAGATCTTCTCTTGAGCGTCCGCATGAGTTCTCTGTTTCTGGGTGTCAGCACATGGCCTCCACCCCGCAACCCACTGCCTTCCCCTGCCCCTCCGCTGCTCCAGACTCTGAGGGCAGTAGGATGGAGGACTCACAGTTGCATTTGGTGAGCCTTAGTGGAATCTTCTCCTCCCTTCAGCCGTCTTATTGTTGTTGAAAAAGACTGGAGGTGGTGTGTCCACAGGTATCCTCCCAGACTGTGACCAGCCACTTAATGTCCCCTTTGGCTCCTCTGTCCAAGAGGCATAGGCAGTTATTTGCACTCACCAGTGCTGTGGTGTGTTCCTGAAGTTGTTCAAGTCCTGTTATGCTGCGGTCCCAGGGGGTCATCCACTCCCCTCCCCGTGTTGAACGCCCCTCCCCCCGCCCCAAACATTCCTAGATATCTCTTTCCAGACAATAAATACAGATAAGCAAGAATTGAAATGAAGGACATTGACAAAGGCAGGAGCCCCTGAAAGCACTCCATGTTCAGACAAAGCACAGGTGAAACTTGTCGAGTCCTACAATCATGTAATCAGAGATAGGCAGAGGAAGTCGTGTGCGGAGAAAGGGGGCCCGCAACCGTGTGAAACACTTGTGATGTCAGACATGTAATAGCATTGTTCCATTTCCATGACGACCGCAGTGCCTCGGGAGAGTCCATGCCTTTTAGCTGTGGCGGAAGCCCAAGCAGCCAGGATCTCAAAGGGATGAGTGTGAGCCGATTATGGTTTGACGGGCTTCCTGTTGGGCCTGGAAATGCCATCCCCCCCGAAAGAGCAGGGAAGTTCCCCACCATTTTTCTTGCACTTCTTTCTGTCTAGAAGTCATCTGTGCCTTGTGCAGTCCTCCTGAAGCCAAGATTCTCTATGGCTGTGCTCATTTGAGATGCTGCCCAAGAAAGTGTCCTCAAGACTTTTTCAGAAGTGTTCCCATGATTGGGCCTTGAGGAGTTTTCTGTTTGTCATTGAGTGTTAGCTTTCCTCCACTGTGGTCTGAGCAGATGCTTGGGGGTGATTTCAGGGCTCTTGAATAGGTTGATACTGTCGTTGTGGCCTAAGCCGTGGTCTGCTACCCTTGAGGATGTGATGGGACTCTTGAAAGGATGTGTCTTCCAGTTCTTGCTGTGAAGAACTCTGAGAATGTCCATGAGTTCTCCTCTGTTGACCTCTTCAAAGAACTCTCTTGTTTCTTTGTGGATTCTCTGCTTTGGTGATCTAAGTGTGAGAGTGTGGTGTTACAATGTCCTACTCTGAGTGTATACTCTTGATGTATTTTTGTAGTTCTTTGAGTAAGTGCTTAAGATGTATTTAGATGGGCCCTGATTGGGAGCATAGATGTTAATAATTGTTCCAACTTCTGGCTAGAGTGATCCTCTGGTCGTTATGGAATGGCCTTGCCTATCTTGTATGACTTTCTTTAATTGTTGAGGATGTCTGTTTCCTGCCCTTTGATGCAGTCTTTGATTCTGTGTGAAGGTTTGCCACCCTTTGGCTTGGTGTCTGTTGTCGGCCCCTAATTGGGCGCCAACTGCCAGGCTAGTATTTATCATGGGCAGCAGATAGATGGCCAGGGATTCATGGCTGGGCAGGAACACAGTGCCACGCTGGCTTTATTCATCTGCATGTATACTCTCCTGGAAGGAAGTGGTAGGGTGTAAAAGGTAGTAGGTAGGATAAGTGGGCGGAGTGGAAAAGGAGCAGGACCCTTCTGGGGATTAAAATGGTGGAAAACAGGATGTGACTAGGAGAGGGAGCGGAGCCTAAGGAGAGTGCGAACCGGTGGGAATAAACCCTGGAAAACAGGCTGTGACTAGGAGAGGGGGCGGAGCCCAAAGAGAGTGAGAACCAGTGGCATTTAAGCAGTGCACTGCAGGCAGGGCGGGTCTCAGCTAAAACAGTGATTATGTCAATAGACCAATGGAGCAGGGGGGAGCTGAAGTACTGCCCAACTGTCTATATTTGTCCTGTGGGCTTTGGTGGGATTCTTGGCAAGCAGCATATGCTGGCTTGTGTTTTCTGGTGCATCGTCCTCCTCTGGTGATTGGGCACTTAGTTCATATGTCTCACTCTTGTGACATGTTTGAATTTCCCTAGTTTTACAAGCTTGCATAGCCCTTACCCCATAAGACACACTCTCTCTCCTCTCTCTCTCTCTCTCTCTCTCTCTCTCTCTCTCGTGCTCTAGTTCACAGCTTAGAATTCAATCTATCTTACCAGGAGAACAGTTTCTTTTAGTAACTATACTACGAATCTTGTATTTTCTGGTCTCATGTATTTGGCATTTATTAATTTTTATGTTTTGAATGCTTAACTCTCATTATTCGCTGATGGATGGAGCAATCCAGAGATGGATTTTCTTTGTGGGTGTGAGGATAGGGAAGGCCAGAAAAAGAGAGCTACCTGGAACACGGCTTCAGCAATTGGAAATGATTCGCCCTGCAAGTGGCCGCAAGCCATGTCTTTCAGCATTCTAACGTGGGCACTCACCCTGGTGGAGCAGCACTCAGCCCCTTAGGAAGCAATGTTTCTTCCCCTAGAGCAGTGCTCAGTTCTTTCAAAGGGTTCTGCTGGACATGAAAGTTGGGACTTTGGAATCTCAGGCCTGAGAGTCTCTTTGAAGAACCATACTGCTATCTTTCTCCACTCCAGATATCTTGGTTAGCAAGGGAGAGAAGACTAGACCATCCCTTCTGAACACATGAGCCCATTGATGAACCTGCCCCCCCTTGAGCCTCAGTTTAGTGTTGTGAGCCTGCCCACAGTTCCAGGTCTAATATTTCCCTCCTGAACCACTTTGGGTGAATTTCACTGATGCCTGTCAGGCGGGTTTCTAATGTCATGTTTTGGCAAATTAGATGAAGTGGTGAATTTTGAGCATGAAGTTCTGAGATGGCCTTAACTTCCCATGTAGTAGAGTGACTCTCATTCTCTCCTTTTCAGTCTTACCTTCTGTCCGTACCTCTATGTCTGTCTGTCAGCCTGTCAGCCTGTCAGTCTCTGTTACTCAAGTATTTTGTAGACAGTGTAGATGAGATTGGGCATGTGTTGTATGCAGCAGCACACCACAACCTGTAGGTAGATGCATGTGAATAGCTGCAGAGTCTTGGTGGAACACAGGAGTCCAGGGAGCTCCCAGGTGGTCCTGTGAGATGTGCTGCCTGTGGTCGTGCTCGACCTGGCCCCTGACTCCTCACCTGACTCTTGCTCTTGTTTGCTGTCTGACCTCCCAACCATTCCTGCCAACTATTATTTTGTCAGAGTTGGTTCTACCTGCAGGCCACTCGTTGGCTCCGGCTGATGATGACAACGGGGATTCCAGCAGCACGCTTGGGTGTGTTAGGGTAGTAATTTATTTCTGTTTATGAGTTCAGGGTGTTTGAGGGTTGCGGGGTGAGCATCGAGTAGGGGACTGGGGTCGGGGGTTGTGGTGGGATAACCAGAACTGAAAGGCATGGAGCCCCAGGTGTCTCTGCGGAGACTGTTAGAAATGCAGAGCTCTCAGGCTCCCGAGCTTCAGGTGGAGTGAGTCTGACAGGATGCCCTGCTTTCGGGGTCTGAGCCAGGCGTCCCAAGTTCTGAGAACAACAGCAGCAAGTGGGTTGATTTTGCAGTGTTGTACCAAAGCTTTCTTAGAAAAATGGAACACCTGAAGGGGTAGTACACAACACAAGATCCTTTGAGCCACAAGTCCGTTCTCCAGATGCCATCTTTGAATGTCCGTGAAACCCAGGGAAGGGGTCGTCGAGGTGCAGCAAGAGAGAGGCTTGTGGCAGCCATCCTCTGAAGTCTCCGCACTTCTCCCAAGTGCCCTGTGCTTTCATGTTGAGCCCGTGACTTGTGCTCCTCAGGCAGGCATGGCCCCCTCTCGTGTTTGCTGAGAAGCCTGTCAGTGGCCCCAGCCCAGCATTTCTCAGGCATGGGCAGCAGTGCAGTTCATGGAGGGCTGAGAGCCGGGAGTCCCCTCCCCCTCCCCCCACCCGTCCCCACCACGGGTGGCCTTGCTGAGTGGCCTGGGTTTGGGTGGCCCTGGCTCCATTCTGCCCTGAGCCAGGTGGGAATTCCTGGGGTCATCTTCTCAGCAGCATTTTCTGGAAATCTCTCCTGGACTTAGCCATCAAGGGGGCAGGTTTTTTGGCTGATGTGTGGGCGGTGTTGACTGGCCTTGGGAGGGCCTGGGTGGTGCTCAGGGTCTTGGATTCTGGCCTGTCCTGCCTGGGGTTTGGTGTCTTCTTGCTTCCCTGGGAGTCTGGCTGGGCTTGTCTGCTGCTTGGCTGAGGCCTAGTTGTCCCTTTGTGCCCCTGGGACTGGTGGAGGGTGTGGGCAGGCCTGTGAGCAGCAGGGTGTCCAAGAACAGCCTTGGTGGCAGGGCCTTGGGACTGAGCGGGGTGTGGCCCTGGGGCTCTGGCTGCTGGACCTGCTGCGGGGCTCCTGCCTTGGGCCTCCTGAAGCGGCGGTGGCAGCGGCTGGGTCACTGTCTTGTGGGCTGGCTGCTCTGGCTGTCTTGGTGGCTTAAGGAGGGGAGTGCCCAGGAGGATTCCCTCCTTGTCTTTCTGCCCCTTGAGTCTGTGGTGGTCTTTCTGCTGTTGGCAAGGCTGAGGAGGAGGGCCAGTGTCCACCGTGGGTTTCAGGAGGGGCTGTGTCAGTCCTGGCATGTGGGACAGAGCCTTGTCCTTGTGCTGTCCCCACAGGCCCTGCTGGTGGCAGGTGTTGCGTCTGGAGGGAGAGTTTTGGCTGGAGCGCCCAGCAAAGACGGGGGTCTTGGAGTATGTTCTGGAGAAAGGGCACTCAGGATCTTCGTCCGAGTCAGGAGACAGTTCTCGCAGCCAAGCCCAGTCAGAATCTGCCAAGCTGTCTTCTTCCTGGGTTCCAAAGAGTGGGGACAGGGCCGATGTGATGCTGCTCACAGGAGCCCGGTTTCCTTCCTCCTTGTCGTTCTCCTTGTTGTCTTCCTCCTCCTTGTCGTCTTTCTTCTTGTGGTCATCCTTCTTCTTTTTGCTTGCCTTCTTTGTCTTCTTGCTGGGCTGGTCGTAGTTGAGGTAGGCCTCAAAGGACATGGTTGGCGGCTCCCATGTCTCTTGGTCCGATGGCTGTGGGCTGAGGCCCAGGTGCAGGCTCGGGCCCTCCTGAGAGTCGTGGCAGGGGCCTGGAGTGGGCTGGATCTTCTTGTCTTGTGCAGGCGGTCTGTGCTGCGGCTCACAAGCCTTGAGGTAGGAAGGCTTGGAGATGGTCTGGCCCTGGCTGAGGGCTGAGCCCTCTTGAGTGTGTTCAGAGGAGAGAGGCTGGGGACTGTGGGTCTGGGAGCAGCCCCTGTGCCTCTTGTGTGTGTGCACAAGAGGGCTGAGCTCTGGGTTGCTGCAGGCTTGTCCCTCTGGGGCTTGTGTGTGTGGCTGAGGGTCCCGCTGTGCAGTTGCCTCCCGGGGGCGCTTTGGGGCCTGCCTCCTGGGGGACGATGGCCTGTGCTGAGCCTCCTGGATTGCCTGCAGCTCCATGCAGACCTTCCAGTATTCGGCCAAGTCTCTGGCCATGCTGCCCAGCTGCTCATACTTGCGTAGGCGCCTCACGCTTCTGCGCAGCCCCGTCTGCCTCAGCATGTCTGGCGACAGGGACAACATCAGCAGTCTCCCCAGCCTCCTCAAGATCTTCTTGGGGTGTGGCATGCGGTCGAGCTCTGCCTGCAGCTGCTGGGCCTTGGTCAACACTGACGTGTCCAGCTCCATTCTCCCTGGGCTCATGCCTCCAGCTGGCTCCATGAGATTCTCAGAGAATCTCTGGGGAACCCACCTGGTCCTGAACAGTGTCTTCTGGGCTGTTCCAGGAGCCGGTCTTCTAGGAGAAGATCTGATCCTTTCCACAAATCTCGTCTCCAGTCCTGGATCCACGCTAAGTTGGCGGGATGGCTGGCTGGCTGGCTGGCTGGCCGGCCGGCTGGCTCGCTGGCTGGCTGGCTGCTCGTGGGTCTTGCTCCACTCTGCAGTCTGAAAGGATTTTCCTAGCACAGCCTCCTGCTTATAAAGGCTCAGGGGGCTGCTGCCACAAAGCCACACCCACTCCCAAGGAACACTGCCTGAGGCAACCTAACACCTTCCCTGGTCTCTCAAGAGTTCTCACTCTCTGCCTTCAGGCTACCTGTAGAAGCCTAGGATCTTAAAGGGATTAGTGTGAACAGATTATGGTTTGGGCAGGTTCCTGTTGCCTTTGCAAATCTCATCACAACTAAATAGCATCAAGTTCCCCTCCGCCATAGTGAGAGGGTGAAAGCCTTTCCCACTGAGCACTTGATAGATAGATAGGTAGATTATAGACCGATGGATAGATGGATAGATAGATAGATAGATAGATCGATGTATATTGCCACTGTCTTCTGGCCAGTAGTGTTGGAGTGGAGATGGCTGCTCCTCATCTTATGGGATTTCCTCTGTAGTTGCAGACTTCAGGATATTTTTCTTTATCCATATTTTTTCCCATTCCAAATACAGTGTGTCTTGATGTCTGGGCTAATTCTGTTTGGACCCTCTGAGCTTCTTGATTCTGGTATGTCTTGGATGTTGTCTAGACGAGAGAAGTTCTCAGCAATTAGGTCCTGCTTTCTTTCCCTCCCTCTCTTTCTTCTTCTGGTAAGCCAGAATGCGTCTATGATTTCATCGGGAGTCATCCCACAGGTCTCTGGTGCTGTTTCCAGTATCTCTTCATCTCCTTTGGAGATGTCTTACTGCTTTTTTGCTGTCTGTAAGTGGTCCTGGACCTTGCTGTTTGTGTATTCAGCCACATTTCTTCTATTCTCCTTCCCCTCTACGGTTTTGTGGAGTGCATCTATTTTGTTAGCTAGCGTGTTCTGCTAATCCTTTTTTCATTTGTACAGCTCCTTGTTGGGTTCTTTGCTGGGCTATCGTAGTTTCAGCTCCCGAATCACCTTGAGGAAAAGATTGTTTTTTCCAGAGTCTCATTGGTTCTTTCTGCATTTCAGATGACAACTCTTTCAACCTCTTTACTCAGTCCTGCGATTATTTCCTTAATGAGTGTTTGAATATGGAGCTCATTATTCTGTGTTCCAACCTTTGGGGGTCTCTTAGCTGGACTCTTTCTTCTTCTGGTTGATTTCCCCCGTCTTTCTTCTTGTTGGTTTAACCATTTAGTATAGTCTGTGATGAGGTCCCTCTCTCAGTAATGTTTCAATGACTTATCACTCTTGCATGGATTGACCTGTGTCTAAGGAAGGTAGAGAAATGGTTGCCAGCTGTGGAAATTGAAACGGGTGTTTCAGTATTATTTTCATCCCTGAGTTGGAGCTCAGTGGCTTCCAAGCCTCCTTTGTTTTCTTTTCTTCCCTGTAGGCTATAGGAGTGTGAGGGCTTCGAAAATATAAGTAGGCTTCTTCACTGAATCACTTACAGCAGACCAAGAGATAAAGCAGGGTGGGGCAGGGTTAATCCAGAACTCCTGCAAAAAGACACTCCCCGCCCCACCGGTAGGTCACCAATGTCTAGATCTTCTCTTGAGCGTCCGCATGAGTTCTCTGTTTCTGGGTGTCAGCACATGGCCTCCACCCCGCAACCCACTGCCTTCCCCTGCCCCTCCGCTGCTCCAGACTCTGAGGGCAGTAGGATGGAGGACTCACAGTTGCATTTGGTGAGCCTTAGTGGAATCTTCTCCTCCCTTCAGCCGTCTTATTGTTGTTGAAAAAGACTGGAGGTGGTGTGTCCACAGGTATCCTCCCAGACTGTGACCAGCCACTTAATGTCCCCTTTGGCTCCTCTGTCCAAGAGGCATAGGCAGTTATTTGCACTCACCAGTGCTGTGGTGTGTTCCTGAAGTTGTTCAAGTCCTGTTATGCTGCGGTCCCAGGGGGTCATCCACTCCCCTCCCCGTGTTGAACGCCCCTCCCCCCGCCCCAAACATTCCTAGATACCTCTTTCCAGACAATAAATACAGATAAGCAAGAATTGAAATGAAGGACATTGACAAAGGCAGGAGCCGCTGAAAGCACTCCATGTTCAGACAAAGCACAGGTGAAACTTGTCGAGTCCTACAATCATGTAATCAGAGATAGGCAGAGGAAGTCGTGTGCGGAGAAAGGGGGCCCGCAACCGTGTGAAACACTTGTGATGTCAGACATGTAATAGCATTGTTCCATTTCCATGACGACCGCAGAGCCTCGGGAGAGTCCATGCCTTTTAGCTGTGGCGGAAGCCCAAGCAGCCAGGATCTCAAAGGGATGAGTGTGAGCCGATTATGGTTTGACGGGCTTCCTGTTGGGCCTGGAAATGCCATCCCCCCCGAAAGAGCAGGGAAGTTCCCCACCATTTTTCTTGCACTTCTTTCTGTCTAGAAGTCATCTGTGCCTTGTGCAGTCCTCCTGAAGCCAAGATTCTCTATGGCTGTGCTCATTTGAGATGCTGCCCAAGAAAGTGTCCTCAAGACTTTTTCAGAAGTGTTCCCATGATTGGGCCTTGAGGAGTTTTCTGTTTGTCATTGAGTGTTAGCTTTCCTCCACTGTGGTCTGAGCAGATGCTTGGGGGTGATTTCAGGGCTCTTGAATAGGTTGATACTGTCGTTGTGGCCTAAGCCGTGGTCTGCTACCCTTGAGGATGTGATGGGACTCTTGAAAGGATGTGTCTTCCAGTTCTTGCTGTGAAGAACTCTGAGAATGTCCATGAGTTCTCCTCTGTTGACCTCTTCAAAGAACTCTCTTGTTTCTTTGTGGATTCTCTGCTTTGGTGATCTAAGTGTGAGAGTGTGGTGTTACAATGTCCTACTCTGAGTGTATACTCTTGATGTATTTTTGTAGTTCTTTGAGTAAGTGCTTAAGATGTATTTAGATGGGCCCTGATTGGGAGCATAGATGTTAATAATTGTTCCAACTTCTGGCTAGAGTGATCCTCTGGTCGTTATGGAATGGCCTTGCCTATCTTGTATGACTTTCTTTAATTGTTGAGGATGTCTGTTTCCTGCCCTTTGATGCAGTCTTTGATTCTGTGTGAAGGTTTGCCACCCTTTGGCTTGGTGTCTGTTGTCGGCCCCTAATTGGGCGCCAACTGCCAGGCTAGTATTTATCATGGGCAGCAGATAGATGGCCAGGGATTCATGGCTGGGCAGGAACACAGTGCCACGCTGGCTTTATTCATCTGCATGTATACTCTCCTGGAAGGAAGTGGTAGGGTGTAAAAGGTAGTAGGTAGGATAAGTGGGCGGAGTGGAAAAGGAGCAGGACCCTTCTGGGGATTAAAATGGTGGAAAACAGGATGTGACTAGGAGAGGGAGCGGAGCCTAAGGAGAGTGCGAACCGGTGGGAATAAACCCTGGAAAACAGGCTGTGACTAGGAGAGGGGGCGGAGCCCAAAGAGAGTGAGAACCAGTGGCATTTAAGCAGTGCACTGCAGGCAGGGCGGGTCTCAGCTAAAACAGTGATTATGTCAATAGACCAATGGAGCAGGGGGGAGCTGAAGTACTGCCCAACTGTCTATATTTGTCCTGTGGGCTTTGGTGGGATTCTTGGCAAGCAGCATATGCTGGCTTGTGTTTTCTGGTGCATCGTCCTCCTCTGGTGATTGGGCACTTAGTTCATATGTCTCACTCTTGTGACATGTTTGAATTTCCCTAGTTTTACAAGCTTGCATAGCCCTTACCCCATAAGACACACTCTCTCTCCTCTCTCTCTCTCTCTCTCTCTCTCTCTCTCTCTCGTGCTCTAGTTCACAGCTTAGAATTCAATCTATCTTACCAGGAGAACAGTTTCTTTTAGTAACTATACTACGAATCTTGTATTTTCTGGTCTCATGTATTTGGCATTTATTAATTTTTATGTTTTGAATGCTTAACTCTCATTATTCGATGATGGATGGAGCAATCCAGAGATGGATTTTCTTTGTGGGTGTGAGGATAGGGAAGGCCAGAAAAAGAGAGCTACCTGGAACACGGCTTCAGCAATTGGAAATGATTCGCCCTGCAAGTGGCCGCAAGCCATGTCTTTCAGCATTCTAACGTGGGCACTCACCCTGGTGGAGCAGCACTCAGCCCCTTAGGAAGCAATGTTTCTTCCCCTAGAGCAGTGCTCAGTTCTTTCAAAGGGTTCTGCTGGACATGAAAGTTGGGACTTTGGAATCTCAGGCCTGAGAGTCTCTTTGAAGAACCATACTGCTATCTTTCTCCACTCCAGATATCTTGGTTAGCAAGGGAGAGAAGACTAGACCATCCCTTCTGAACACATGAGCCCATTGATGAACCTGCCCCCCCTTGAGCCTCAGTTTAGTGTTGTGAGCCTGCCCACAGTTCCAGGTCTAATATTTCCCTCCTGAACCACTTTGGGTGAATTTCACTGATGCCTGTCAGGCGGGTTTCTAATGTCATGTTTTGGCAAATTAGATGAAGTGGTGAATTTTGAGCATGAAGTTCTGAGATGGCCTTAACTTCCCATGTAGTAGAGTGACTCTCATTCTCTCCTTTTCAGTCTTACCTTCTGTCCGTACCTCTATGTCTGTCTGTCAGCCTGTCAGCCTGTCAGTCTCTGTTACTCAAGTATTTTGTAGACAGCGTAGATGAGATTGGGCATGTGTTGTATGCAGCAGCACACCACAACCTGTAGGTAGATGCATGTGAATAGCTGCAGAGTCTTGGTGGAACACAGGAGTCCAGGGAGCTCCCAGGTGGTCCTGTGAGATGTGCTGCCTGTGGTCGTGCTCGACCTGGCCCCTGACTCCTCACCTGACTCTTGCTCTTGTTTGCTGTCTGACCTCCCAACCATTCCTGCCAACTATTATTTTGTCAGAGTTGGTTCTACCTGCAGGCCACTCGTTGGCTCCGGCTGATGATGACAACGGGGATTCCAGCAGCACGCTTGGGTGTGTTAGGGTAGTAATTTATTTCTGTTTATGAGTTCAGGGTGTTTGAGGGTTGCGGGGTGAGCATCGAGTAGGGGACTGGGGTCGGGGGTTGTGGTGGGATAACCAGAACTGAAAGGCATGGAGCCCCAGGTGTCTCTGCGGAGACTGTTAGAAATGCAGAGCTCTCAGGCTCCCGAGCTTCAGGTGGAGTGAGTCTGACAGGATGCCCTGCTTTCGGGGTCTGAGCCAGGCGTCCCAAGTTCTGAGAACAACAGCAGCAAGTGGGTTGATTTTGCAGTGTTGTACCAAAGCTTTCTTAGAAAAATGGAACACCTGAAGGGGTAGTACACAACACAAGATCCTTTGAGCCACAAGTCCGTTCTCCAGATGCCATCTTTGAATGTCCGTGAAACCCAGGGAAGGGGTCGTCGAGGTGCAGCAAGAGAGAGGCTTGTGGCAGCCATCCTCTGAAGTCTCCGCACTTCTCCCAAGTGCCCTGTGCTTTCATGTTGAGCCCGTGACTTGTGCTCCTCAGGCAGGCATGGCCCCCTCTCGTGTTTGCTGAGAAGCCTGTCAGTGGCCCCAGCCCAGCATTTCTCAGGCATGGGCAGCAGTGCAGTTCATGGAGGGCTGAGAGCCGGGAGTCCCCTCCCCCTCCCCCCACCCGTCCCCACCACGGGTGGCCTTGCTGAGTGGCCTGGGTTTGGGTGGCCCTGGCTCCATTCTGCCCTGAGCCAGGTGGGAATTCCTGGGGTCATCTTCTCAGCAGCATTTTCTGGAAATCTCTCCTGGACTTGGCCATCAAGGGGGCAGGTTTTTTGGCTGATGTGTGGGCGGTGTTGACTGGCCTTGGGAGGGCCTGGGTGGTGCTCAGGGTCTTGGATTCTGGCCTGTCCTGCCTGGGGTTTGGTGTCTTCTTGCTCCCCTGGGAGTCTGGCTGGGCTTGTCTGCTGCTTGGCTGAGGCCTAGTTGTCCCTTTGTGCCCCTGGGACTGGTGGAGGGTGTGGGCAGGCCTGTGAGCAGCAGGGTGTCCAAGAACAGCCTTGGTGGCAGGGCCTTGGGACTGAGCGGGGTGTGGCCCTGGGGCTCTGGCTGCTGGACCTGCTGCGGGGCTCCTGCCTTGGGTCTCCTGAAGCGGCGGTGGCAGCGGCTGGGTCACTGTCTTGTGGGCTGGCTGCTCTGGCTGTCTTGGTGGCTTAAGGAGGGGAGTGCCCAGGAGGTTTCCCTCCTTGTCTTTCTGCCCCTTGAGTCTGTGGTGGTCTTTCTGCTGTTGGCAAGGCTGAGGAGGAGGGCCAGTGTCCACCGTGGGTTTCAGGAGGGGCTGTGTCAGTCCTGGCATGTGGGACAGAGCCTTGTCCTTGTGCTGTCCCCACAGGCCCTGCTGGTGGCAGGTGTTGCGTCTGGAGGGAGAGTTTTGGCTGGAGCGCCCAGCAAAGACGGGGGTCTTGGAGTATGTTCTGGAGAAAGGGCACTCAGGATCTTCGTCCGAGTCAGGAGACAGTTCTCGCAGCCAAGCCCAGTCAGAATCTGCCAAGCTGTCTTCTTCCTGGGTTCCAAAGAGTGGGGACAGGGCCGATGTGATGCTGCTCACAGGGGCCCGGTTTCCTTCCTCCTTGTCGTTCTCCTTGTTGTCTTCCTCCTCCTTGTCGTCTTTCTTCTTGTGGTCATCCTTCTTCTTTTTGCTTGCCTTCTTTGTCTTCTTGCTGGGCTGGTCGTAGTTGAGGTAGGCCTCAAAGGACATGGTTGGCGGCTCCCATGTCTCTTGGTCCGATGGCTGTGGGCTGAGGCCCAGGTGCAGGCTCGGGCCCTCCTGAGAGTCGTGGCAGGGGCCTGGAGTGGGCTGGATCTTCTTGTCTTGTGCAGGCGGTCTGTGCTGCGGCTCACAAGCCTTGAGGTAGGAAGGCTTGGAGATGGTCTGGCCCTGGCTGAGGGCTGAGCCCTCTTGAGTGTGTTCAGAGGAGAGAGGCTGGGGACTGTGGGTCTGGGAGCAGCCCCTGTGCCTCTTGTGTGTGTGCACAAGAGGGCTGAGCTCTGGGTTGCTGCAGGCTTGTCCCTCTGGGGCTTGTGTGTGTGGCTGAGGGTCCCGCTGTGCAGTTGCCTCCCGGGGGCGCTTTGGGGCCTGCCTCCTGGGGGACGATGGCCTGTGCTGAGCCTCCTGGATTGCCTGCAGCTCCATGCAGACCTTCCAGTATTCGGCCAAGTCTCTGGCCATGCTGCCCAGCTGCTCATACTTGCGTAGGCGCCTCACGCTTCTGCGCAGCCCCGTCTGCCTCAGCATGTCTGGCGACAGGGACAACATCAGCAGTCTCCCCAGCCTCCTCAAGATCTTCTTGGGGTGTGGCATGCGGTCTAGCTCTGCCTGCAGCTGCTGGGCCTTGGTCAACACTGACGTGTCCAGCTCCATTCTCCCTGGGCTCATGCCTCCAGCTGGCTCCATGAGATTCTCAGAGAATCTCTGGGGAACCCACCTGGTCCTGAACAGTGTCTTCTGGGCTGTTCCAGGAGCCGGTCTTCTAGGAGAAGATCTGATCCTTTCCACAAATCTCGTCTCCAGTCCTGGATCCACGCTAAGTTGGCGGGATGGCTGGCTGGCTGGCTGGCTGGCTGGCTGGCTGGCCGGCCGGCTGGCTCGCTGGCTGGCTGGCTGCTCGTGGGTCTTGCTCCACTCTGCAGTCTGAAAGGATTTTCCCAGCACAGCCTCCTGCTTATAAAGGCTCAGGGGGCTGCTGCCACAAAGCCACACCCACTCCCAAGGAACACTGCCTGAGGCAACCTAACACCTTCCCTGGTCTCTCAAGAGTTCTCACTCTCTGCCTTCAGGCTACCTGTAGAAGCCTAGGATCTTAAAGGGATTAGTGTGAACAGATTATGGTTTGGGCAGGTTCCTGTTGCCTTTACAAATCTCATCACAACTAAATAGCATCAAGTTCCCCTCCGCCATAGTGAGAGGTTGAAAGCCTTTCCCACTGAGCACTTGATAGATAGATAGGTAGATTATAGACCGATGGATAGATGGATAGATAGATAGATAGATAGATAGATAGATCGATGTATATTGCTACTGTCTTCTGGCCAGTAGTGTTGGAGTGGAGATGGCTGCTCCTCATCTTATGGGATTTCCTCTGTAGTTGCAGACTTCAGGATATTTTCCTTTATCCATATTTTTTCCCATTCCAAATACAGTGTGTCTTGAAGTCTGGGCTAATTCTGTTTGGACCCTCTGAGCTTCTTGATTCTGGTATGTCTTGGATGTTGTCTAGACGAGAGAAGTTCTCAGCAATTAGGTCCTGCTTTCTTTCCCTCCCTCTCTTTCTTCTTCTGGTAAGCCAGAATGCGTCTATGATTTCATCTGGAGTCATCCCACAGGTCTCTGGTGCTGTTTCCAGTATCTCTTCATCTCCTTTGGAGATGTCTTACTGCTTTTTTGCTGTCTGTAAGTGGTCCTGGACCTTGCTGTTTGTGTATTCAGCCACATTTCTTCTATTCTCCTTCCCCTCTACGGTTTTGTGGAGTGCATCTATTTTGTTAGCTAGCGTGTTCTGCTAATCCTTTTTTCATTTGTACAGCTCCTTGTTGGGTTCTTTGCTGGGCTATCGTAGTTTCAGCTCCCGAATCACCTTGAGGAAAAGATTGTTTTTTCCAGAGTCTCATTGGTTCTTTCTGCATTTCAGATGACAACTCTTTCAACCTCTTTACTCAGTCCTGCGATTATTTCCTTAATGAGTGTTTGAATATGGAGCTCATTATTCTGTGTTCCAACCTTTGGGGGTCTCTTAGCTGGACTCTTTCTTCTTCTGGTTGATTTCCCCCGTCTTTCTTCTTGTTGGTTTAACCATTTAGTATAGTCTGTGATGAGGTCCCTCTCTCAGTAATGTTTCAATGACTTATCACTCTTGCATGGATTGACCTGTGTCTAAGGAAGGTAGAGAAATGGTTGCCAGCTGTGGAAATTGAAACGGGTGTTTCAGTATTATTTTCATCCCTGAGTTGGAGCTCAGTGGCTTCCAAGCCTCCTTTGTTTTCTTTTCTTCCCTGTAGGCTATAGGAGTGTGAGGGCTTCGAAAATATAAGTAGGCTTCTTCACTGAATCACTTACAGCAGACCAAGAGATAAAGCAGGGTGGGGCAGGGTTAATCCAGAACTCCTGCAAAAAGACACTCCCCGCCCCACCGGTAGGTCACCAATGTCTAGATCTTCTCTTGAGCGTCCGCATGAGTTCTCTGTTTCTGGGTGTCAGCACATGGCCTCCACCCCGCAACCCACTGCCTTCCCCTGCCCCTCCGCTGCTCCAGACTCTGAGGGCAGTAGGATGGAGGACTCACAGTTGCATTTGGTGAGCCTTAGTGGAATCTTCTCCTCCCTTCAGCCGTCTTATTGTTGTTGAAAAAGACTGGAGGTGGTGTGTCCACAGGTATCCTCCCAGACTGTGACCAGCCACTTAATGTCCCCTTTGGCTCCTCTGTCCAAGAGGCATAGGCAGTTATTTGCACTCACCAGTGCTGTGGTGTGTTCCTGAAGTTGTTCAAGTCCTGTTATGCTGCGGTCCCAGGGGGTCATCCACTCCCCTCCCCGTGTTGAACGCCCCTCCCCCCGCCCCAAACATTCCTAGATATCTCTTTCCAGACAATAAATACAGATAAGCAAGAATTGAAATGAAGGACATTGACAAAGGCAGGAGCCCCTGAAAGCACTCCATGTTCAGACAAAGCACAGGTGAAACTTGTCGAGTCCTACAATCATGTAATCAGAGATAGGCAGAGGAAGTCGTGTGCGGAGAAAGGGGGCCCGCAACCGTGTGAAACACTTGTGATGTCAGACATGTAATAGCATTGTTCCATTTCCATGACGACCGCAGTGCCTCGGGAGAGTCCATGCCTTTTAGCTGTGGCGGAAGCCCAAGCAGCCAGGATCTCAAAGGGATGAGTGTGAGCCGATTATGGTTTGACGGGCTTCCTGTTGGGCCTGGAAATGCCATCCCCCCCGAAAGAGCAGGGAAGTTCCCCACCATTTTTCTTGCACTTCTTTCTGTCTAGAAGTCATCTGTGCCTTGTGCAGTCCTCCTGAAGCCAAGATTCTCTATGGCTGTGCTCATTTGAGATGCTGCCCAAGAAAGTGTCCTCAAGACTTTTTCAGAAGTGTTCCCATGATTGGGCCTTGAGGAGTTTTCTGTTTGTCATTGAGTGTTAGCTTTCCTCCACTGTGGTCTGAGCAGATGCTTGGGGGTGATTTCAGGGCTCTTGAATAGGTTGATACTGTCGTTGTGGCCTAAGCCGTGGTCTGCTACCCTTGAGGATGTGATGGGACTCTTGAAAGGATGTGTCTTCCAGTTCTTGCTGTGAAGAACTCTGAGAATGTCCATGAGTTCTCCTCTGTTGACCTCTTCAAAGAACTCTCTTGTTTCTTTGTGGATTCTCTGCTTTGGTGATCTAAGTGTGAGAGTGTGGTGTTACAATGTCCTACTCTGAGTGTATACTCTTGATGTATTTTTGTAGTTCTTTGAGTAAGTGCTTAAGATGTATTTAGATGGGCCCTGATTGGGAGCATAGATGTTAATAATTGTTCCAACTTCTGGCTAGAGTGATCCTCTGGTCGTTATGGAATGGCCTTGCCTATCTTGTATGACTTTCTTTAATTGTTGAGGATGTCTGTTTCCTGCCCTTTGATGCAGTCTTTGATTCTGTGTGAAGGTTTGCCACCCTTTGGCTTGGTGTCTGTTGTCGGCCCCTAATTGGGCGCCAACTGCCAGGCTAGTATTTATCATGGGCAGCAGATAGATGGCCAGGGATTCATGGCTGGGCAGGAACACAGTGCCACGCTGGCTTTATTCATCTGCATGTATACTCTCCTGGAAGGAAGTGGTAGGGTGTAAAAGGTAGTAGGTAGGATAAGTGGGCGGAGTGGAAAAGGAGCAGGACCCTTCTGGGGATTAAAATGGTGGAAAACAGGATGTGACTAGGAGAGGGAGCGGAGCCTAAGGAGAGTGCGAACCGGTGGGAATAAACCCTGGAAAACAGGCTGTGACTAGGAGAGGGGGCGGAGCCCAAAGAGAGTGAGAACCAGTGGCATTTAAGCAGTGCACTGCAGGCAGGGCGGGTCTCAGCTAAAACAGTGATTATGTCAATAGACCAATGGAGCAGGGGGGAGCTGAAGTACTGCCCAACTGTCTATATTTGTCCTGTGGGCTTTGGTGGGATTCTTGGCAAGCAGCATATGCTGGCTTGTGTTTTCTGGTGCATCGTCCTCCTCTGGTGATTGGGCACTTAGTTCATATGTCTCACTCTTGTGACATGTTTGAATTTCCCTAGTTTTACAAGCTTGCATAGCCCTTACCCCATAAGACACACTCTCTCTCCTCTCTCTCTCTCTCTCTCTCTCTCTCTCTCTCTCGTGCTCTAGTTCACAGCTTAGAATTCAATCTATCTTACCAGGAGAACAGTTTCTTTTAGTAACTATACTACGAATCTTGTATTTTCTGGACTCATGTATTTGGCATTTATTAATTTTTATGTTTTGAATGCTTAACTCTCATTATTCGCTGATGGATGGAGCAATCCAGAGATGGATTTTCTTTGTGGGTGTGAGGATAGGGAAGGCCAGAAAAAGAGAGCTACCTGGAACACGGCTTCAGCAATTGGAAATGATTCGCCCTGCAAGTGGCCGCAAGCCATGTCTTTCAGCATTCTAACGTGGGCACTCACCCTGGTGGAGCAGCACTCAGCCCCTTAGGAAGCAATGTTTCTTCCCCTAGAGCAGTGCTCAGTTCTTTCAAAGGGTTCTGCTGGACATGAAAGTTGGGACTTTGGAATCTCAGGCCTGAGAGTCTCTTTGAAGAACCATACTGCTATCTTTCTCCACTCCAGATATCTTGGTTAGCAAGGGAGAGAAGACTAGACCATCCCTTCTGAACACATGAGCCCATTGATGAACCTGCCCCCCCTTGAGCCTCAGTTTAGTGTTGTGAGCCTGCCCACAGTTCCAGGTCTAATATTTCCCTCCTGAACCACTTTGGGTGAATTTCACTGATGCCTGTCAGGCGGGTTTCTAATGTCATGTTTTGGCAAATTAGATGAAGTGGTGAATTTTGAGCATGAAGTTCTGAGATGGCCTTAACTTCCCATGTAGTAGAGTGACTCTCATTCTCTCCTTTTCAGTCTTACCTTCTGTCCGTACCTCTATGTCTGTCTGTCAGCCTGTCAGCCTGTCAGTCTCTGTTACTCAAGTATTTTGTAGACAGCGTAGATGAGATTGGGCATGTGTTGTATGCAGCAGCACACCACAACCTGTAGGCAGATGCATGTGAATAGCTGCAGAGTCTTGGTGGAACACAGGAGTCCAGGGAGCTCCCAGGTGGTCCTGTGAGATGTGCTGCCTGTGGTCGTGCTCGACCTGGCCCCTGACTCCTCACCTGACTCTTGCTCTTGTTTGCTGTCTGACCTCCCAACCATTCCTGCCAACTATTATTTTGTCAGAGTTGGTTCTACCTGCAGGCCACTCGTTGGCTCCGGCTGATGATGACAACGGGGATTCCAGCAGCACGCTTGGGTGTGTTAGGGTAGTAATTTATTTCTGTTTATGAGTTCAGGGTGTTTGAGGGTTGCGGGGTGAGCATCGAGTAGGGGACTGGGGTCGGGGGTTGTGGTGGGATAACCAGAACTGAAAGGCATGGAGCCCCAGGTGTCTCTGCGGAGACTGTTAGAAATGCAGAGCTCTCAGGCTCCCGAGCTTCAGGTGGAGTGAGTCTGACAGGATGCCCTGCTTTCGGGGTCTGAGCCAGGCGTCCCAAGTTCTGAGAACAACAGCAGCAAGTGGGTTGATTTTGCAGTGTTGTACCAAAGCTTTCTTAGAAAAATGGAACACCTGAAGGGGTAGTACACAACACAAGATCCTTTGAGCCACAAGTCCGTTCTCCAGATGCCATCTTTGAATGTCCGTGAAACCCAGGGAAGGGGTCGTCGAGGTGCAGCAAGAGAGAGGCTTGTGGCAGCCATCCTCTGAAGTCTCCGCACTTCTCCCAAGTGCCCTGTGCTTTCATGTTGAGCCCGTGACTTGTGCTCCTCAGGCAGGCATGGCCCCCTCTCGTGTTTGCTGAGAAGCCTGTCAGTGGCCCCAGCCCAGCATTTCTCAGGCATGGGCAGCAGTGCAGTTCATGGAGGGCTGAGAGCCGGGAGTCCCCTCCCCCTCCCCCCACCCGTCCCCACCACGGGTGGCCTTGCTGAGTGGCCTGGGTTTGGGTGGCCCTGGCTCCATTCTGCCCTGAGCCAGGTGGGAATTCCTGGGGTCATCTTCTCAGCAGCATTTTCTGGAAATCTCTCCTGGACTTGGCCATCAAGGGGGCAGGTTTTTTGGCTGATGTGTGGGCGGTGTTGACTGGCCTTGGGAGGGCCTGGGTGGTGCTCAGGGTCTTGGATTCTGGCCTGTCCTGCCTGGGGTTTGGTGTCTTCTTGCTCCCCTGGGAGTCTGGCTGGGCTTGTCTGCTGCTTGGCTGAGGCCTAGTTGTCCCTTTGTGCCCCTGGGACTGGTGGAGGGTGTGGGCAGGCCTGTGAGCAGCAGGGTGTCCAAGAACAGCCTTGGTGGCAGGGCCTTGGGACTGAGCGGGGTGTGGCCCTGGGGCTCTGGCTGCTGGACCTGCTGCGGGGCTCCTGCCTTGGGCCTCCTGAAGCGGCGGTGGCAGCAGCTGGGTCACTGTCTTGTGGGCTGGCTGCTCTGGCTGTCTTGGTGGCTTAAGGAGGGGAGTGCCCAGGAGGTTTCCCTCCTTGTCTTTCTGCCCCTTGAGTCTGTGGTGGTCTTTCTGCTGTTGGCAAGGCTGAGGAGGAGGGCCAGTGTCCACCATGGGTTTCAGGAGGGGCTGTGTCAGTCCTGGCATGTGGGACAGAGCCTTGTCCTTGTGCTGTCCCCACAGGCCCTGCTGGTGGCAGGTGTTGCGTCTGGAGGGAGAGTTTTGGCTGGAGCGCCCAGCAAAGACGGGGGTCTTGGAGTATGTTCTGGAGAAAGGGCACTCAGGATCTTCGTCCGAGTCAGGAGACAGTTCTCGCAGCCAAGCCCAGTCAGAATCTGCCAAGCTGTCTTCTTCCTGGGTTCCAAAGAGTGGG
The DNA here is from genome assembly GCF_950295315.1 of Erinaceus europaeus. Classification (NCBI taxonomy): domain Eukaryota; kingdom Metazoa; phylum Chordata; class Mammalia; order Eulipotyphla; family Erinaceidae; genus Erinaceus; species Erinaceus europaeus. The sequence continues at coordinate 35,433 of NW_026647349.1, read as the reverse complement.
GACAGGGCCGATGTGATGCTGCTCACAGGAGCCCGGTTTCCTTCCTCCTTGTCGTTCTCCTTGTTGTCTTCCTCCTCCTTGTCGTCTTTCTTCTTGTGGTCATCCTTCTTCTTTTTGCTTGCCTTCTTTGTCTTCTTGCTGGGCTGGTCGTAGTTGAGGTAGGCCTCAAAGGACATGGTTGGCGGCTCCCATGTCTCTTGGTCCGATGGCTGTGGGCTGAGGCCCAGGTGCAGGCTCGGGCCCTCCTGAGAGTCGTGGCAGGGGCCTGGAGTGGGCTGGATCTTCTTGTCTTGTGCAGGCGGTCTGTGCTGCGGCTCACAAGCCTTGAGGTAGGAAGGCTTGGAGATGGTCTGGCCCTGGCTGAGGGCTGAGCCCTCTTGAGTGTGTTCAGAGGAGAGAGGCTGGGGACTGTGGGTCTGGGAGCAGCCCCTGTGCCTCTTGTGTGTGTGCACAAGAGGGCTGAGCTCTGGGTTGCTGCAGGCTTGTCCCTCTGGGGCTTGTGTGTGTGGCTGAGGGTCCCGCTGTGCAGTTGCCTCCCGGGGGCGCTTTGGGGCCTGCCTCCTGGGGGACGATGGCCTGTGCTGAGCCTCCTGGATTGCCTGCAGCTCCATGCAGACCTTCCAGTATTCGGCCAAGTCTCTGGCCATGCTGCCCAGCTGCTCATACTTGCGTAGGCGCCTCACGCTTCTGCGCAGCCCCGTCTGCCTCAGCATGTCTGGCGACAGGGACAACATCAGCAGTCTCCCCAGCCTCCTCAAGATCTTCTTGGGGTGTGGCATGCGGTCTAGCTCTGCCTGCAGCTGCTGGGCCTTGGTCAACACTGACGTGTCCAGCTCCATTCTCCCTGGGCTCATGCCTCCAGCTGGCTCCATGAGATTCTCAGAGAATCTCTGGGGAACCCACCTGGTCCTGAACAGTGTCTTCTGGGCTGTTCCAGGAGCCGGTCTTCTAGGAGAAGATCTGATCCTTTCCACAAATCTCGTCTCCAGTCCTGGATCCACGCTAAGTTGGCGGGATGGCTGGCTGGCTGGCTGGCTGGCTGGCCTGCTGGCTGGCTGGCTGGCTGGCCGGCCGTCTGGCTTGCTGGCTGGCTGGCTGCTCGTGGGTCTTGCTCCACTCTGCAGTCTGAAAGGATTTTCCCAGCACAGCCTCCTGCTTATAAAGGCTCAGGGGGCTGCTGCCACAAAGCCACACCCACTCCCAAGGAACACTGCCTGAGGCAACCTAACACCTTCCCTGGTCTCTCAAGAGTTCTCACTCTCTGCCTTCAGGCTACCTGTAGAAGCCTAGGATCTTAAAGGGATTAGTGTGAACAGATTATGGTTTGGGCAGGTTCCTGTTGCCTTTGCAAATCTCATCACAACTAAATAGCATCAAGTTCCCCTCCGCCATAGTGAGAGGTTGAAAGCCTTTCCCACTGAGCACTTGATAGATAGATAGGTAGATTATAGACCGATGGATAGATGGATAGATAGATAGATAGATAGATAGATCAATGTATATTGCCACTGTCTTCTGGCCAGTAGTGTTGGAGTGGAGATGGCTGCTCCTCATCTTATGGGATTTCCTCTGTAGTTGCAGACTTCAGGATATTTTTCTTTATCCATATTTTTTCCCATTCCAAATACAGTGTGTTTTGAAGTCTGGGCTAATTCTGTTTGGACCCTCTGAGCTTCTTGATTCTGGTATGTCTTGGATGTTGTCTAGACGAGAGAAGTTCTCAGCAATTAGGTCCTGCTTTCTTTCCCTCCCTCTCTTTCTTCTTCTGGTAAGCCAGAATGCGTCTATGATTTCATCTGGAGTCATCCCACAGGTCTCTGGTGCTGTTTCCAGTATCTCTTCATCTCCTTTGGAGATGTCTTACTGCTTTTTTGCTGTCTGTAAGTGGTCCTGGACCTTGCTGTTTGTGTATTCAGCCACATTTCTTCTATTCTCCTTCCCCTCTACGGTTTTGTGGAGTGCATCTATTTTGTTAGCTAGCGTGTTCTGCTAATCCTTTTTTCATTTGTACAGCTCCTTGTTGGGTTCTTTGCTGGGCTATCGTAGTTTCAGCTCCCGAATCACCTTGAGGAAAAGATTGTTTTTTCCAGAGTCTCATTGGTTCTTTCTGCATTTCAGATGACAACTCTTTCAACCTCTTTACTCAGTCCTGCGATTATTTCCTTAATGAGTGTTTGAATATGGAGCTCATTATTCTGTGTTCCAACCTTTGGGGGTCTCTTAGCTGGACTCTTTCTTCTTCTGGTTGATTTCCCCCGTCTTTCTTCTTGTTGGTTTAACCATTTAGTATAGTCTGTGATGAGGTCCCTCTCTCAGTAATGTTTCAATGACTTATCACTCTTGCATGGATTGACCTGTGTCTAAGGAAGGTAGAGAAATGGTTGCCAGCTGTGGAAATTGAAACGGGTGTTTCAGTATTATTTTCATCCCTGAGTTGGAGCTCAGTGGCTTCCAAGCCTCCTTTGTTTTCTTTTCTTCCCTGTAGGCTATAGGAGTGTGAGGGCTTCGAAAATATAAGTAGGCTTCTTCACTGAATCACTTACAGCAGACCAAGAGATAAAGCAGGGTGGGGCAGGGTTAATCCAGAACTCCTGCAAAAAGACACTCCCCGCCCCACCGGTAGGTCACCAATGTCTAGATCTTCTCTTGAGCGTCCGCATGAGTTCTCTGTTTCTGGGTGTCAGCACATGGCCTCCACCCCGCAACCCACTGCCTTCCCCTGCCCCTCCGCTGCTCCAGACTCTGAGGGCAGTAGGATGGAGGACTCACAGTTGCATTTGGTGAGCCTTAGTGGAATCTTCTCCTCCCTTCAGCCGTCTTATTGTTGTTGAAAAAGACTGGAGGTGGTGTGTCCACAGGTATCCTCCCAGACTGTGACCAGCCACTTAATGTCCCCTTTGGCTCCTCTGTCCAAGAGGCATAGGCAGTTATTTGCACTCACCAGTGCTGTGGTGTGTTCCTGAAGTTGTTCAAGTCCTGTTATGCTGCGGTCCCAGGGGGTCATCCACTCCCCTCCCCGTGTTGAACGCCCCTCCCCCCGCCCCAAACATTCCTAGATATCTCTTTCCAGACAATAAATACAGATAAGCAAGAATTGAAATGAAGGACATTGACAAAGGCAGGAGCCCCTGAAAGCACTCCATGTTCAGACAAAGCACAGGTGAAACTTGTCGAGTCCTACAATCATGTAATCAGAGATAGGCAGAGGAAGTCGTGTGCGGAGAAAGGGGGCCCGCAACCGTGTGAAACACTTGTGATGTCAGACATGTAATAGCATTGTTCCATTTCCATGACGACCGCAGTGCCTCGGGAGAGTCCATGCCTTTTAGCTGTGGCGGAAGCCCAAGCAGCCAGGATCTCAAAGGGATGAGTGTGAGCCGATTATGGTTTGACGGGCTTCCTGTTGGGCCTGGAAATGCCATCCCCCCCGAAAGAGCAGGGAAGTTCCCCACCATTTTTCTTGCACTTCTTTCTGTCTAGAAGTCATCTGTGCCTTGTGCAGTCCTCCTGAAGCCAAGATTCTCTATGGCTGTGCTCATTTGAGATGCTGCCCAAGAAAGTGTCCTCAAGACTTTTTCAGAAGTGTTCCCATGATTGGGCCTTGAGGAGTTTTCTGTTTGTCATTGAGTGTTAGCTTTCCTCCACTGTGGTCTGAGCAGATGCTTGGGGGTGATTTCAGGGCTCTTGAATAGGTTGATACTGTCGTTGTGGCCTAAGCCGTGGTCTGCTACCCTTGAGGATGTGATGGGACTCTTGAAAGGATGTGTCTTCCAGTTCTTGCTGTGAAGAACTCTGAGAATGTCCATGAGTTCTCCTCTGTTGACCTCTTCAAAGAACTCTCTTGTTTCTTTGTGGATTCTCTGCTTTGGTGATCTAAGTGTGAGAGTGTGGTGTTACAATGTCCTACTCTGAGTGTATACTCTTGATGTATTTTTGTAGTTCTTTGAGTAAGTGCTTAAGATGTATTTAGATGGGCCCTGATTGGGAGCATAGATGTTAATAATTGTTCCAACTTCTGGCTAGAGTGATCCTCTGGTCGTTATGGAATGGCCTTGCCTATCTTGTATGACTTTCTTTAATTGTTGAGGATGTCTGTTTCCTGCCCTTTGATGCAGTCTTTGATTCTGTGTGAAGGTTTGCCACCCTTTGGCTTGGTGTCTGTTGTCGGCCCCTAATTGGGCGCCAACTGCCAGGCTAGTATTTATCATGGGCAGCAGATAGATGGCCAGGGATTCATGGCTGGGCAGGAACACAGTGCCACGCTGGCTTTATTCATCTGCATGTATACTCTCCTGGAAGGAAGTGGTAGGGTGTAAAAGGTAGTAGGTAGGATAAGTGGGCGGAGTGGAAAAGGAGCAGGACCCTTCTGGGGATTAAAATGGTGGAAAACAGGATGTGACTAGGAGAGGGAGCGGAGCCTAAGGAGAGTGCGAACCGGTGGGAATAAACCCTGGAAAACAGGCTGTGACTAGGAGAGGGGGCGGAGCCCAAAGAGAGTGAGAACCAGTGGCATTTAAGCAGTGCACTGCAGGCAGGGCGGGTCTCAGCTAAAACAGTGATTATGTCAATAGACCAATGGAGCAGGGGGGAGCTGAAGTACTGCCCAACTGTCTATATTTGTCCTGTGGGCTTTGGTGGGATTCTTGGCAAGCAGCATATGCTGGCTTGTGTTTTCTGGTGCATCGTCCTCCTCTGGTGATTGGGCACTTAGTTCATATGTCTCACTCTTGTGACATGTTTGAATTTCCCTAGTTTTACAAGCTTGCATAGCCCTTACCCCATAAGACACACTCTCTCTCCTCTCTCTCTCTCTCTCTCTCTCTCTCTCTCTCTCGTGCTCTAGTTCACAGCTTAGAATTCAATCTATCTTACCAGGAGAACAGTTTCTTTTAGTAACTATACTACGAATCTTGTATTTTCTGGTCTCATGTATTTGGCATTTATTAATTTTTATGTTTTGAATGCTTAACTCTCATTATTCGCTGATGGATGGAGCAATCCAGAGATGGATTTTCTTTGTGGGTGTGAGGATAGGGAAGGCCAGAAAAAGAGAGCTACCTGGAACACGGCTTCAGCAATTGGAAATGATTCGCCCTGCAAGTGGCCGCAAGCCATGTCTTTCAGCATTCTAACGTGGGCACTCACCCTGGTGGAGCAGCACTCAGCCCCTTAGGAAGCAATGTTTCTTCCCCTAGAGCAGTGCTCAGTTCTTTCAAAGGGTTCTGCTGGACATGAAAGTTGGGACTTTGGAATCTCAGGCCTGAGAGTCTCTTTGAAGAACCATACTGCTATCTTTCTCCACTCCAGATATCTTGGTTAGCAAGGGAGAGAAGACTAGACCATCCCTTCTGAACACATGAGCCCATTGATGAACCTGCCCCCCCTTGAGCCTCAGTTTAGTGTTGTGAGCCTGCCCACAGTTCCAGGTCTAATATTTCCCTCCTGAACCACTTTGGGTGAATTTCACTGATGCCTGTCAGGCGGGTTTCTAATGTCATGTTTTGGCAAATTAGATGAAGTGGTGAATTTTGAGCATGAAGTTCTGAGATGGCCTTAACTTCCCATGTAGTAGAGTGACTCTCATTCTCTCCTTTTCAGTCTTACCTTCTGTCCGTACCTCTATGTCTGTCTGTCAGCCTGTCAGCCTGTCAGTCTCTGTTACTCAAGTATTTTGTAGACAGTGTAGATGAGATTGGGCATGTGTTGTATGCAGCAGCACACCACAACCTGTAGGTAGATGCATGTGAATAGCTGCAGAGTCTTGGTGGAACACAGGAGTCCAGGGAGCTCCCAGGTGGTCCTGTGAGATGTGCTGCCTGTGGTCGTGCTCGACCTGGCCCCTGACTCCTCACCTGACTCTTGCTCTTGTTTGCTGTCTGACCTCCCAACCATTCCTGCCAACTATTATTTTGTCAGAGTTGGTTCTACCTGCAGGCCACTCGTTGGCTCCGGCTGATGATGACAACGGGGATTCCAGCAGCACGCTTGGGTGTGTTAGGGTAGTAATTTATTTCTGTTTATGAGTTCAGGGTGTTTGAGGGTTGCGGGGTGAGCATCGAGTAGGGGACTGGGGTCGGGGGTTGTGGTGGGATAACCAGAACTGAAAGGCATGGAGCCCCAGGTGTCTCTGCGGAGACTGTTAGAAATGCAGAGCTCTCAGGCTCCCGAGCTTCAGGTGGAGTGAGTCTGACAGGATGCCCTGCTTTCGGGGTCTGAGCCAGGCGTCCCAAGTTCTGAGAACAACAGCAGCAAGTGGGTTGATTTTGCAGTGTTGTACCAAAGCTTTCTTAGAAAAATGGAACACCTGAAGGGGTAGTACACAACACAAGATCCTTTGAGCCACAAGTCCGTTCTCCAGATGCCATCTTTGAATGTCCGTGAAACCCAGGGAAGGGGTCGTCGAGGTGCAGCAAGAGAGAGGCTTGTGGCAGCCATCCTCTGAAGTCTCCGCACTTCTCCCAAGTGCCCTGTGCTTTCATGTTGAGCCCGTGACTTGTGCTCCTCAGGCAGGCATGGCCCCCTCTCGTGTTTGCTGAGAAGCCTGTCAGTGGCCCCAGCCCAGCATTTCTCAGGCATGGGCAGCAGTGCAGTTCATGGAGGGCTGAGAGCCGGGAGTCCCCTCCCCCTCCCCCCACCCGTCCCCACCACGGGTGGCCTTGCTGAGTGGCCTGGGTTTGGGTGGCCCTGGCTCCATTCTGCCCTGAGCCAGGTGGGAATTCCTGGGGTCATCTTCTCAGCAGCATTTTCTGGAAATCTCTCCTGGACTTAGCCATCAAGGGGGCAGGTTTTTTGGCTGATGTGTGGGCGGTGTTGACTGGCCTTGGGAGGGCCTGGGTGGTGCTCAGGGTCTTGGATTCTGGCCTGTCCTGCCTGGGGTTTGGTGTCTTCTTGCTTCCCTGGGAGTCTGGCTGGGCTTGTCTGCTGCTTGGCTGAGGCCTAGTTGTCCCTTTGTGCCCCTGGGACTGGTGGAGGGTGTGGGCAGGCCTGTGAGCAGCAGGGTGTCCAAGAACAGCCTTGGTGGCAGGGCCTTGGGACTGAGCGGGGTGTGGCCCTGGGGCTCTGGCTGCTGGACCTGCTGCGGGGCTCCTGCCTTGGGCCTCCTGAAGCGGCGGTGGCAGCGGCTGGGTCACTGTCTTGTGGGCTGGCTGCTCTGGCTGTCTTGGTGGCTTAAGGAGGGGAGTGCCCAGGAGGATTCCCTCCTTGTCTTTCTGCCCCTTGAGTCTGTGGTGGTCTTTCTGCTGTTGGCAAGGCTGAGGAGGAGGGCCAGTGTCCACCGTGGGTTTCAGGAGGGGCTGTGTCAGTCCTGGCATGTGGGACAGAGCCTTGTCCTTGTGCTGTCCCCACAGGCCCTGCTGGTGGCAGGTGTTGCGTCTGGAGGGAGAGTTTTGGCTGGAGCGCCCAGCAAAGACGGGGGTCTTGGAGTATGTTCTGGAGAAAGGGCACTCAGGATCTTCGTCCGAGTCAGGAGACAGTTCTCGCAGCCAAGCCCAGTCAGAATCTGCCAAGCTGTCTTCTTCCTGGGTTCCAAAGAGTGGGGACAGGGCCGATGTGATGCTGCTCACAGGAGCCCGGTTTCCTTCCTCCTTGTCGTTCTCCTTGTTGTCTTCCTCCTCCTTGTCGTCTTTCTTCTTGTGGTCATCCTTCTTCTTTTTGCTTGCCTTCTTTGTCTTCTTGCTGGGCTGGTCGTAGTTGAGGTAGGCCTCAAAGGACATGGTTGGCGGCTCCCATGTCTCTTGGTCCGATGGCTGTGGGCTGAGGCCCAGGTGCAGGCTCGGGCCCTCCTGAGAGTCGTGGCAGGGGCCTGGAGTGGGCTGGATCTTCTTGTCTTGTGCAGGCGGTCTGTGCTGCGGCTCACAAGCCTTGAGGTAGGAAGGCTTGGAGATGGTCTGGCCCTGGCTGAGGGCTGAGCCCTCTTGAGTGTGTTCAGAGGAGAGAGGCTGGGGACTGTGGGTCTGGGAGCAGCCCCTGTGCCTCTTGTGTGTGTGCACAAGAGGGCTGAGCTCTGGGTTGCTGCAGGCTTGTCCCTCTGGGGCTTGTGTGTGTGGCTGAGGGTCCCGCTGTGCAGTTGCCTCCCGGGGGCGCTTTGGGGCCTGCCTCCTGGGGGACGATGGCCTGTGCTGAGCCTCCTGGATTGCCTGCAGCTCCATGCAGACCTTCCAGTATTCGGCCAAGTCTCTGGCCATGCTGCCCAGCTGCTCATACTTGCGTAGGCGCCTCACGCTTCTGCGCAGCCCCGTCTGCCTCAGCATGTCTGGCGACAGGGACAACATCAGCAGTCTCCCCAGCCTCCTCAAGATCTTCTTGGGGTGTGGCATGCGGTCTAGCTCTGCCTGCAGCTGCTGGGCCTTGGTCAACACTGACGTGTCCAGCTCCATTCTCCCTGGGCTCATGCCTCCAGCTGGCTCCATGAGATTCTCAGAGAATCTCTGGGGAACCCACCTGGTCCTGAACAGTGTCTTCTGGGCTGTTCCAGGAGCCGGTCTTCTAGGAGAAGATCTGATCCTTTCCACAAATCTCGTCTCCAGTCCTGGATCCACGCTAAGTTGGCGGGCTGGCTGGCTGGCTGGCTGGCTGGCTGGCTGGCCTGCTGGCTGGCTGGCTGGCTGGCCGGCCGGCTGGCTCGCTGGCTGGCTGGCTGCTCGTGGGTCTTGCTCCACTCTGCAGTCTGAAAGGATTTTCCCAGCACAGCCTCCTGCTTATAAAGGCTCAGGGGGCTGCTGCCACAAAGCCACACCCACTCCCAAGGAACACTGCCTGAGGCAACCTAACACCTTCCCTGGTCTCTCAAGAGTTCTCACTCTCTGCCTTCAGGCTACCTGTAGAAGCCTAGGATCTTAAAGGGATTAGTGTGAACAGATTATGGTTTGGGCAGGTTCCTGTTGCCTTTGCAAATCTCATCACAACTAAATAGCATCAAGTTCCCCTCCGCCATAGTGAGAGGGTGAAAGCCTTTCCCACTGAGCACTTGATAGATAGATAGGTAGATTATAGACCGATGGATAGATGGATAGATAGATAGATAGATAGATAGATAGATGTATATTGCCACTGTCTTCTGGCCAGTAGTGTTGGAGTGGAGATGGCTGCTCCTCATCTTATGGGATTTCCTCTGTAGTTGCAGACTTCAGGATATTTTTCTTTATCCATATTTTTTCCCATTCCAAATACAGTGTGTCTTGATGTCTGGGCTAATTCTGTTTGGACCCTCTGAGCTTCTTGATTCTGGTATGTCTTGGATGTTGTCTAGACGAGAGAAGTTCTCAGCAATTAGGTCCTGCTTTCTTTCCCTCCCTCTCTTTCTTCTTCTGGTAAGCCAGAATGCGTCTATGATTTCATCGGGAGTCATCCCACAGGTCTCTGGTGCTGTTTCCAGTATCTCTTCATCTCCTTTGGAGATGTCTTACTGCTTTTTTGCTGTCTGTAAGTGGTCCTGGACCTTGCTGTTTGTGTATACAGCCACATTTCTTCTATTCTCCTTCCCCTCTACGGTTTTGTGGAGTGCATCTATTTTGTTAGCTAGCGTGTTCTGCTAATCCTTTTTTCATTTGTACAGCTCCTTGTTGGGTTCTTTGCTGGGCTATCGTAGTTTCAGCTCCCGAATCACCTTGAGGAAAAGATTGTTTTTTCCAGAGTCTCATTGGTTCTTTCTGCATTTCAGATGACAACTCTTTCAACCTCTTTACTCAGTCCTGCGATTATTTCCTTAATGAGTGTTTGAATATGGAGCTCATTATTCTGTGTTCCAACCTTTGGGGGTCTCTTAGCTGGACTCTTTCTTCTTCTGGTTGATTTCCCCCGTCTTTCTTCTTGTTGGTTTAACCATTTAGTATAGTCTGTGATGAGGTCCCTCTCTCAGTAATGTTTCAATGACTTATCACTCTTGCATGGATTGACCTGTGTCTAAGGAAGGTAGAGAAATGGTTGCCAGCTGTGGAAATTGAAACGGGTGTTTCAATATTATTTTCATCCCTGAGTTGGAGCTCAGTGGCTTCCAAGCCTCCTTTGTTTTCTTTTCTTCCCTGTAGGCTATAGGAGTGTGAGGGCTTCGAAAATATAAGTAGGCTTCTTCACTGAATCACTTACAGCAGACCAAGAGATAAAGCAGGGTGGGGCAGGGTTAATCCAGAACTCCTGCAAAAAGACACTCCCCGCCCCACCGGTAGGTCACCAATGTCTAGATCTTCTCTTGAGCGTCCGCATGAGTTCTCTGTTTCTGGGTGTCAGCACATGGCCTCCAACCCGCAACCCACTGCCTTCCCCTGCCACACCTGTCTGGCCAGATAGGCAGGCCACGACCGCGGTGTGACAAAACAGTGCGGGTGACCTGGTTAGGGAACCGGACAGGGGCCTTACAAGCTCCTGTACGGTAGACCGTACCCAAGATAGGTGGTGGACAGAAGCCTGGATATTTGTGTGGACGGATCCCTGGGTCTCCCGGTTGGCGGAAAGGCCTTGGAGGGCTAGGTGGACTTGGTTTCGCTTCTGAAAGCTTACTGTTGTTGTTTATCATGCTTTATGCAGGCCACCCAGGGAATGTCCAGGAGACTCCGGAGACGCTTACAGTGCAACCCCCCAAGTCTAGTCTGGACATTCCAGATGGGACCCCACTGGATGAAAAGCCCCTTACAACAGTAAATCCCAGCACTTCAAGCCCCAATGACTTGGCTATCCAGGTTGAGCAAGGACTGAGCACTATTCTCAGAAATATTACATTCAATCATACAGACAATGGTCCTTTAGCTTTCCCAGGAAACATGTTACATAGCAACCCTGAAATGCACCTGCATATTGTCTTAGGTAGGTTACAGGAAAGTGAGCTTGGCTTAAGGATCAGAGCAAGGCGCCGTGTTCCCACTAGTGCCCCCCCCCCCTATTCTGGGTATTAAGGTCCAGTGCTTGGAAGGAGAAAGAATAGCCCTTTGGATAAATGAGAGCAGTGAAAGCATTTAGTTCTTACTGATAAATTGACTTTTGTCTGAAACCAAAGGGATGTGGTTAATAACCCATGAAAGAACAGTATGGCTGCGCTTTCGTTTTGTTGGTAGTTGTATGCCTTCAGTTCCTCCTGTCTGTGTTACTTATAAAAAATGTACCCTGCGTACTTTGTGGTCAACTGACTTGGCCAGCTTTTGATTTATGCTTCTTTGTTATGCTATTATAAAAAGAATCTCTATATCAGTAAAAGATTGCAGCAGCATTGAAACTCATGTGTCTCAGTGTTGTCTGTCGCGCCGAATCCACCTCCCACCTATAAGTCTCATTCTCCCTGGATCGGCCTGCTGAGCCCCCAGTTGGGTGGTCGGCGGCATTCCCCTGCCCCTCCGCTGCTCCAGACTCTGAGGGCAGTAGGATGGAGGACTCACAGTTGCATTTGGTGAGCCTTAGTGGAATCTTCTCCTCCCTTCAGCCGTCTTATTGTTGTTGAAAAAGACTGGAGGTGGTGTGTCCACAGGTATCCTCCCAGACTGTGACCAGCCACTTAATGTCCCCTTTGGCTCCTCTGTCCAAGAGGCATAGGCAGTTATTTGCACTCACCAGTGCTGTGGTGTGTTCCTGAAGTTGTTCAAGTCCTGTTATGCTGCGGTCCCAGGGGGTCATCCACTCCCCTCCCCGTGTTGAACGCCCCTCCCCCCGCCCCAAACATTCCTAGATATCTCTTTCCAGACAATAAATACAGATAAGCAAGAATTGAAATGAAGGACATTGACAAAGGCAGGAGCCCCTGAAAGCACTCCATGTTCAGACAAAGCACAGGTGAAACTTGTCGAGTCCTACAATCATGTAATCAGAGATAGGCAGAGGAAGTCGTGTGCGGAGAAAGGGGGCCCGCAACCGTGTGAAACACTTGTGATGTCAGACATGTAATAGCATTGTTCCATTTCCATGACGACCGCAGAGGCTCGGGAGAGTCCATGCCTTTTAGCTGTGGCGGAAGCCCAAGCAGCCAGGATCTCAAAGGGATGAGTGTGAGCCGATTATGGTTTGACGGGCTTCCTGTTGGGCCTGGAAATGCCATCCCCCCCGAAAGAGCAGGGAAGTTCCCCACCATTTTTCTTGCACTTCTTTCTGTCTAGAAGTCATCTGTGCCTTGTGCAGTCCTCCTGAAGCCAAGATTCTCTATGGCTGTGCTCATTTGAGATGCTGCCCAAGAAAGTGTCCTCAAGACTTTTTCAGAAGTGTTCCCATGATTGGGCCTTGAGGAGTTTTCTGTTTGTCATTGAGTGTTAGCTTTCCTCCACTGTGGTCTGAGCAGATGCTTGGGGGTGATTTCAGGGCTCTTGAATAGGTTGATACTGTCGTTGTGGCCTAAGCCATGGTCTGCTACCCTTGAGGATGTGATGGGACTCTTGAAAGGATGTGTCTTCCAGTTCTTGCTGTGAAGAACTCTGAGAATGTCCATGAGTTCTCCTCTGTTGACCTCTTCAAAGAACTCTCTTGTTTCTTTGTGGATTCTCTGCTTTGGTGATCTAAGTGTGAGAGTGTGGTGTGACAATGTCCTACTCTGAGTGTATACTCTTGATGTATTTTTGTAGTTCTTTGAGTAAGTGCTTAAGATGTATTTAGATGGGCCCTGATTGGGAGCATAGATGTTAATAATTGTTCCAACTTCTGGCTAGAGTGATCCTCTGGTCGTTATGGAATGGCCTTGCCTATCTTGTATGACTTTCTTTAATTGTTGAGGATGTCTGTTTCCTGCCCTTTGATGCAGTCTTGGATTCTGTGTGAAGGTTTGCCACCCTTTGGCTTGGTGTCTGTTGTCGGCCCCTAATTGGGCGCCAACTGCCAGGCTAGTATTTATCATGGGCAGCAGATAGATGGCCAGGGATTCATGGCTGGGCAGGAACAGAGTGCCACGCTGGCTTTATTCATCTGCATGTATACTCTCCTGGAAGGAAGTGGTAGGGTGTAAAAGGTAGTAGGTAGGATAAGTGGGCGGAGTGGAAAAGGAGCAGGACCCTTCTGGGGATTAAAATGGTGGAAAACAGGATGTGACTAGGAGAGGGAGCGGAGCCTAAAGAGAGTGCGAACCGGTGGGAATAAACCCTGGAAAACAGGCTGTGACTAGGAGAGGGGGCGGAGCCCAAAGAGAGTGAGAACCAGTGGCATTTAAGCAGTGCACTGCAGGCAGGGCGGGTCTCAGCTAAAACAGTGATTATGTCAATAGACCAATGGAGCAGGGGGGAGCTGAAGTACTGCCCAACTGTCTATATTTGTCCTGTGGGCTTTGGTGGGATTCTTGGCAAGCAGCATATGCTGGCTTGTGTTTTCTGGTGCATCGTCCTCCTCTGGTGATTGGGCACTTAGTTCATATGTCTCACTCTTGTGACATGTTTGAATTTCCCTAGTTTTACAAACTTGCATAGCCCTTACCCCATAAGACACACTCTCTCTCCTCTCTCTCTCTCTCTCTCTCTCTCTCTCTCTCTCGTGCTCTAGTTCACAGCTTAGAATTCAATCTATCTTACCAGGAGAACAGTTTCTTTTAGTAACTATACTACGAATCTTGTATTTTCTGGTCTCATGTATTTGGCATTTATTAATTTTTATGTTTTGAATGCTTAACTCTCATTATTCGCTGATGGATGGAGCAATCCAGAGATGGATTTTCTTTGTGGGTGTGAGGATAGGGAAGGCCAGAAAAAGAGAGCTACCTGGAACACGGCTTCAGCAATTGGAAATGATTCGCCCTGCAAGTGGCCGCAAGCCATGTCTTTCAGCATTCTAACGTGGGCACTCACCCTGGTGGAGCAGCACTCAGCCCCTTAGGAAGCAATGTTTCTTCCCCTAGAGCAGTGCTCAGTTCTTTCAAAGGGTTCTGCTGGACATGAAAGTTGGGACTTTGGAATCTCAGGCCTGAGAGTCTCTTTGAAGAACCATACTGCTATCTTTCTCCACTCCAGATATCTTGGTTAGCAAGGGAGAGAAGACTAGACCATCCCTTCTGAACACATGAGCCCATTGATGAACCTGCCCCCCCTTGAGCCTCAGTTTAGTGTTGTGAGCCTGCCCACAGTTCCAGGTCTAATATTTCCCTCCTGAACCACTTTGGGTGAATTTCACTGATGCCTGTCAGGCGGGTTTCTAATGTCATGTTTTGGCAAATTAGATGAAGTGGTGAATTTTGAGCATGAAGTTCTGAGATGGCCTTAACTTCCCATGTAGTAGAGTGACTCTCATTCTCTCCTTTTCAGTCTTACCTTCTGTCCGTACCTCTATGTCTGTCTGTCAGCCTGTCAGCCTGTCAGTCTCTGTTACTCAAGTATTTTGTAGACAGCGTAGATGAGATTGGGCATGTGTTGTATGCAGCAGCACACCACAACCTGTAGGCAGATGCATGTGAATAGCTGCAGAGTCTTGGTGGAACACAGGAGTCCAGGGAGCTCCCAGGTGGTCCTGTGAGATGTGCTGCCTGTGGTCGTGCTCGACCTGGCCCCTGACTCCTCACCTGACTCTTGCTCTTGTTTGCTGTCTGACCTCCCAACCATTCCTGCCAACTATTATTTTGTCAGAGTTGGTTCTACCTGCAGGCCACTCGTTGGCTCCGGCTGATGATGACAACGGGGATTCCAGCAGCACGCTTGGGTGTGTTAGGGTAGTAATTTATTTCTGTTTATGAGTTCAGGGTGTTTGAGGGTTGCGGGGTGAGCATCGAGTAGGGGACTGGGGTCGGGGGTTGTGGTGGGATAACCAGAACTGAAAGGCATGGAGCCCCAGGTGTCTCTGCGGAGACTGTTAGAAATGCAGAGCTCTCAGGCTCCCGAGCTTCAGGTGGAGTGAGTCTGACAGGATGCCCTGCTTTCGGGGTCTGAGCCAGGCGTCCCAAGTTCTGAGAACAACAGCAGCAAGTGGGTTGATTTTGCAGTGTTGTACCAAAGCTTTCTTAGAAAAATGGAACACCTGAAGGGGTAGTACACAACACAAGATCCTTTGAGCCACAAGTCCGTTCTCCAGATGCCATCTTTGAATGTCCGTGAAACCCAGGGAAGGGGTCGTCGAGGTGCAGCAAGAGAGAGGCTTGTGGCAGCCATCCTCTGAAGTCTCCGCACTTCTCCCAAGTGCCCTGTGCTTTCATGTTGAGCCCGTGACTTGTGCTCCTCAGGCAGGCATGGCCCCCTCTCGTGTTTGCTGAGAAGCCTGTCAGTGGCCCCAGCCCAGCATTTCTCAGGCATGGGCAGCAGTGCAGTTCATGGAGGGCTGAGAGCCGGGAGTCCCCTCCCCCTCCCCCCACCCGTCCCCACCACGGGTGGCCTTGCTGAGTGGCCTGGGTTTGGGTGGCCCTGGCTCCATTCTGCCCTGAGCCAGGTGGGAATTCCTGGGGTCATCTTCTCAGCAGCATTTTCTGGAAATCTCTCCTGGACTTGGCCATCAAGGGGGCAGGTTTTTTGGCTGATGTGTGGGCGGTGTTGACTGGCCTTGGGAGGGCCTGGGTGGTGCTCAGGGTCTTGGAGTCTGGCCTGTCCTGCCTGGGGTTTGGTGTCTTCTTGCTCCCCTGGGAGTCTGGCTGGGCTTGTCTGCTGCTTGGCTGAGGCCTAGTTGTCCCATTGTGCCCCTGGGACTGGTGGAGGGTGTGGGCAGGCCTGTGAGCAGCAGGGTGTCCAAGAACAGCCTTGGTGGCAGGGCCTTGGGACTGAGCGGGGTGTGGCCCTGGGGCTCTGGCTGCTGGACCTGCTGCGGGGCTCCTGCCTTGGGCCTCCTGAAGCGGCGGTGGCAGCGGCTGGGTCACTGTCTTGTGGGCTGGCTGCTCTGGCTGTCTTGGTGGCTTAAGGAGGGGAGTGCCCAGGAGGTTTCCCTCCTTGTCTTTCTGCCCCTTGAGTCTGTGGTGGTCTTTCTGCTGTTGGCCAGGCTGAGGAGGAGGGCCAGTGTCCACCGTGGGTTTCAGGAGGGGCTGTGTCAGTCCTGGCATGTGGGACAGAGCCTTGTCCTTGTGCTGTCCCCACAGGCCCTGCTGGTGGCAGGTGTTGCGTCTGGAGGGAGAGTTTTGGCTGGAGCGCCCAGCAAAGACGGGGGTCTTGGAGTATGTTCTGGAGAAAGGGCACTCAGGATCTTCGTCCGAGTCAGGAGACAGTTCTCGCAGCCAAGCCCAGTCAGAATCTGCCAAGCTGTCTTCTTCCTGGGTTCCAAAGAGTGGGGACAGGGCCGATGTGATGCTGCTCACAGGAGTCCGGTTTCCTTCCTCCTTGTCATTCTCCTTGTTGTCTTCCTCCTCCTTGTCGTCTTTCTTCTTGTGGTCATCCTTCTTCTTTTTGCTTGCCTTCTTTGTCTTCTTGCTGGGCTGGTCGTAGTTGAGGTAGGCCTCAAAGGACATGGTTGGCGGCTCCCATGTCTCTTGGTCCGATGGCTGTGGGCTGAGGCCCAGGTGCAGGCTCGGGCCCTCCTGAGAGTCGTGGCAGGGGCCTGGAGTGGGCTGGATCTTCTTGTCTTGTGCAGGCGGTCTGTGCTGCGGCTCACAAGCCTTGAGGTAGGAAGGCTTGGAGATGGTCTGGCCCTGGCTGAGGGCTGAGCCCTCTTGAGTGTGTTCAGAGGAGAGAGGCTGGGGACTGTGGGTCTGGGAGCAGCCCCTGTGCCTCTTGTGTGTGTGCACAAGAGGGCTGAGCTCTGGGTTGCTGCAGGCTTGTCCCTCTGGGGCTTGTGTGTGTGGCTGAGGGTCCCGCTGTGCAGTTGCCTCCCGGGGGCGCTTTGGGGCCTGCCTCCTGGGGGACGATGGCCTGTGCTGAGCCTCCTGGATTGCCTGCAGCTCCATGCAGACCTTCCAGTATTCGGCCAAGTCTCTGGCCATGCTGCCCAGCTGCTCATACTTGCGTAGGCGCCTCACGCTTCTGCGCAGCCCCGTCTGCCTCAGCATGTCTGGCGACAGGGACAACATCAGCAGTCTCCCCAGCCTCCTCAAGATCTTCTTGGGGTGTGGCATGCGGTCTAGCTCTGCCTGCAGCTGCTGGGCCTTGGTCAACACTGACGTGTCCAGCTCCATTCTCCCTGGGCTCATGCCTCCAGCTGGCTCCATGAGATTCTCAGAGAATCTCTGGGGAACCCACCTGGTCCTGAACAGTGTCTTCTGGGCTGTTCCAGGAGCCGGTCTTCTAGGAGAAGATCTGATCCTTTCCACAAATCTCGTCTCCAGTCCTGGATCCACGCTAAGTTGGCGGGCTGGCTGGCTGGCTGGCTGGCTGGCTGGCTGGCCTGCTGGCTGGCTGGCTGGCTGGCCGGCCGGCTGGCTCGCTGGCTGGCTGGCTGCTCGTGGGTCTTGCTCCACTCTGCAGTCTGAAAGGATTTTCCCAGCACAGCCTCCTGCTTATAAAGGCTCAGGGGGCTGCTGCCACAAAGCCACACCCACTCCCAAGGAACACTGCCTGAGGCAACCTAACACCTTCCCTGGTCTCTCAAGAGTTCTCACTCTCTGCCTTCAGGCTACCTGTAGAAGCCTAGGATCTTAAAGGGATTAGTGTGAACAGATTATGGTTTGGGCAGGTTCCCGTTGCCTTTGCAAATCTCATCACAACTAAATAGCATCAAGTTCCCCTCCGCCATAGTGAGAGGGTGAAAGCCTTTCCCACTGAGCACTTGATAGATAGATAGGTAGATTATAGACCGATGGATAGATGGATAGATAGATAGATAGATAGATAGATAGATAGATGTATATTGCCACTGTCTTCTGGCCAGTAGTGTTGGAGTGGAGATGGCTGCTCCTCATCTTATGGGATTTCCTCTGTAGTTGCAGACTTCAGGATATTTTTCTTTATCCATATTTTTTCCCATTCCAAATACAGTGTGTCTTGATGTCTGGGCTAATTCTGTTTGGACCCTCTGAGCTTCTTGATTCTGGTATGTCTTGGATGTTGTCTAGACGAGAGAAGTTCTCAGCAATTAGGTCCTGCTTTCTTTCCCTCCCTCTCTTTCTTCTTCTGGTAAGCCAGAATGCGTCTATGATTTCATCGGGAGTCATCCCACAGGTCTCTGGTGCTGTTTCCAGTATCTCTTCATCTCCTTTGGAGATGTCTTACTGCTTTTTTGCTGTCTGTAAGTGGTCCTGGACCTTGCTGTTTGTGTATTCAGCCACATTTCTTCTATTCTCCTTCCCCTCTACGGTTTTGTGGAGTGCATCTATTTTGTTAGCTAGCGTGTTCTGCTAATCCTTTTTTCATTTGTACAGCTCCTTGTTGGGTTCTTTGCTGGGCTATCGTAGTTTCAGCTCCCGAATCACCTTGAGGAAAAGATTGTTTTTTCCAGAGTCTCATTGGTTCTTTCTGCATTTCAGATGACAACTCTTTCAACCTCTTTACTCAGTCCTGCGATTATTTCCTTAATGAGTGTTTGAATATGGAGCTCATTATTCTGTGTTCCAACCTTTGGGGGTCTCTTAGCTGGACTCTTTCTTCTTCTGGTTGATTTCCCCCGTCTTTCTTCTTGTTGGTTTAACCATTTAGTATAGTCTGTGATGAGGTCCCTCTCTCAGTAATGTTTCAATGACTTATCACTCTTGCATGGATTGACCTGTGTCTAAGGAAGGTAGAGAAATGGTTGCCAGCTGTGGAAATTGAAACGGGTGTTTCAATATTATTTTCATCCCTGAGTTGGAGCTCAGTGGCTTCCAAGCCTCCTTTGTTTTCTTTTCTTCCCTGTAGGCTATAGGAGTGTGAGGGCTTCGAAAATATAAGTAGGCTTCTTCACTGAATCACTTACAGCAGACCAAGAGATAAAGCAGGGTGGGGCAGGGTTAATCCAGAACTCCTGCAAAAAGACACTCCCCGCCCCACCGGTAGGTCACCAATGTCTAGATCTTCTCTTGAGCGTCCGCATGAGTTCTCTGTTTCTGGGTGTCAGCACATGGCCTCCAACCCGCAACCCACTGCCTTCCCCTGCCACACCTGTCTGGCCAGATAGGCAGGCCACGACCGCGGTGTGACAAAACAGTGCGGGTGACCTGGTTAGGGAACCGGACAGGGGCCTTACAAGCTCCTGTACGGTAGACCGTACCCAAGATAGGTGGTGGACAGAAGCCTGGATATTTGTGTGGACGGATCCCTGGGTCTCCCGGTTGGCGGAAAGGCCTTGGAGGGCTAGGTGGACTTGGTTTCGCTTCTGAAAGCTTACTGTTGTTGTTTATCATGCTTTATGCAGGCCACCCAGGGAATGTCCAGGAGACTCCGGAGACGCTTACAGTGCAACCCCCCAAGTCTAGTCTGGACATTCCAGATGGGACCCCACTGGATGAAAAGCCCCTTACAACAGTAAATCCCAGCACTTCAAGCCCCAATGACTTGGCTATCCAGGTTGAGCAAGGACTGAGCACTATTCTCAGAAATATTACATTCAATCATACAGACAATGGTCCTTTAGCTTTCCCAGGAAACATGTTACATAGCAACCCTGAAATGCACCTGCATATTGTCTTAGGTAGGTTACAGGAAAGTGAGCTTGGCTTAAGGATCAGAGCAAGGCGCCGTGTTCCCACTAGTGCCCCCCCCCCTATTCTGGGTATTAAGGTCCAGTGCTTGGAAGGAGAAAGAATAGCCCTTTGGATAAATGAGAGCAGTGAAAGCATTTAGTTCTTACTGATAAATTGACTTTTGTCTGAAACCAAAGGGATGTGGTTAATAACCCATGAAAGAACAGTATGGCTGCGCTTTCGTTTTGTTGGTAGTTGTATGCCTTCAGTTCCTCCTGTCTGTGTTACTTATAAAAAATGTACCCTGCGTACTTTGTGGTCAACTGACTTGGCCAGCTTTTGATTTATGCTTCTTTGTTATGCTATTATAAAAAGAATCTCTATATCAGTAAAAGATTGCAGCAGCATTGAAACTCATGTGTCTCAGTGTTGTCTGTCGCGCCGAATCCACCTCCCACCTATAAGTCTCATTCTCCCTGGATCGGCCTGCTGAGCCCCCAGTTGGGTGGTCGGCGGCATTCCCCTGCCCCTCCGCTGCTCCAGACTCTGAGGGCAGTAGGATGGAGGACTCACAGTTGCATTTGGTGAGCCTTAGTGGAATCTTCTCCTCCCTTCAGCCGTCTTATTGTTGTTGAAAAAGACTGGAGGTGGTGTGTCCACAGGTATCCTCCCAGACTGTGACCAGCCACTTAATGTCCCCTTTGGCTCCTCTGTCCAAGAGGCATAGGCAGTTATTTGCACTCACCAGTGCTGTGGTGTGTTCCTGAAGTTGTTCAAGTCCTGTTATGCTGCGGTCCCAGGGGGTCATCCACTCCCCTCCCCGTGTTGAACGCCCCTCCCCCCGCCCCAAACATTCCTAGATATCTCTTTCCAGACAATAAATACAGATAAGCAAGAATTGAAATGAAGGACATTGACAAAGGCAGGAGCCCCTGAAAGCACTCCATGTTCAGACAAAGCACAGGTGAAACTTGTCGAGTCCTACAATCATGTAATCAGAGATAGGCAGAGGAAGTCGTGTGCGGAGAAAGGGGGCCCGCAACCGTGTGAAACACTTGTGATGTCAGACATGTAATAGCATTGTTCCATTTCCATGACGACCGCAGAGGCTCGGGAGAGTCCATGCCTTTTAGCTGTGGCGGAAGCCCAAGCAGCCAGGATCTCAAAGGGATGAGTGTGAGCCGATTATGGTTTGACGGGCTTCCTGTTGGGCCTGGAAATGCCATCCCCCCCGAAAGAGCAGGGAAGTTCCCCACCATTTTTCTTGCACTTCTTTCTGTCTAGAAGTCATCTGTGCCTTGTGCAGTCCTCCTGAAGCCAAGATTCTCTATGGCTGTGCTCATTTGAGATGCTGCCCAAGAAAGTGTCCTCAAGACTTTTTCAGAAGTGTTCCCATGATTGGGCCTTGAGGAGTTTTCTGTTTGTCATTGAGTGTTAGCTTTCCTCCACTGTGGTCTGAGCAGATGCTTGGGGGTGATTTCAGGGCTCTTGAATAGGTTGATACTGTCGTTGTGGCCTAAGCCATGGTCTGCTACCCTTGAGGATGTGATGGGACTCTTGAAAGGATGTGTCTTCCAGTTCTTGCTGTGAAGAACTCTGAGAATGTCCATGAGTTCTCCTCTGTTGACCTCTTCAAAGAACTCTCTTGTTTCTTTGTGGATTCTCTGCTTTGGTGATCTAAGTGTGAGAGTGTGGTGTGACAATGTCCTACTCTGAGTGTATACTCTTGATGTATTTTTGTAGTTCTTTGAGTAAGTGCTTAAGATGTATTTAGATGGGCCCTGATTGGGAGCATAGATGTTAATAATTGTTCCAACTTCTGGCTAGAGTGATCCTCTGGTCGTTATGGAATGGCCTTGCCTATCTTGTATGACTTTCTTTAATTGTTGAGGATGTCTGTTTCCTGCCCTTTGATGCAGTCTTGGATTCTGTGTGAAGGTTTGCCACCCTTTGGCTTGGTGTCTGTTGTCGGCCCCTAATTGGGCGCCAACTGCCAGGCTAGTATTTATCATGGGCAGCAGATAGATGGCCAGGGATTCATGGCTGGGCAGGAACACAGTGCCACGCTGGCTTTATTCATCTGCATGTATACTCTCCTGGAAGGAAGTGGTAGGGTGTAAAAGGTAGTAGGTAGGATAAGTGGGCGGAGTGGAAAAGGAGCAGGACCCTTCTGGGGATTAAAATGGTGGAAAACAGGATGTGACTAGGAGAGGGAGCGGAGCCTAAGGAGAGTGCGAACCGGTGGGAATAAACCCTGGAAAACAGGCTGTGACTAGGAGAGGGGGCGGAGCCCAAAGAGAGTGAGAACCAGTGGCATTTAAGCAGTGCACTGCAGGCAGGGCGGGTCTCAGCTAAAACAGTGATTATGTCAATAGACCAATGGAGCAGGGGGGAGCTGAAGTACTGCCCAACTGTCTATATTTGTCCTTTGGGCTTTGGTGGGATTCTTGGCAAGCAGCATATGCTGGCTTGTGTTTTCTGGTGCATCGTCCTCCTCTGGTGATTGGGCACTTAGTTCATATGTCTCACTCTTGTGACATGTTTGAATTTCCCTAGTTTTACAAACTTGCATAGCCCTTACCCCATAAGACACACTCTCTCTCCTCTCTCTCTCTCTCTCTCTCTCTCTCTCTCTCTCTCTCTCTCACGTGCTCTAGTTCACAGCTTAGAATTCAATCTATCTTACCAGGAGAACAGTTTCTTTTAGTAACTATACTACGAATCTTGTATTTTCTGGTCTCATGTATTTGGCATTTATTAATTTTTATGTTTTGAATGCTTAACTCTCATTATTCGCTGATGGATGGAGCAATCCAGAGATGGATTTTCTTTGTGGGTGTGAGGATAGGGAAGGCCAGAAAAAGAGAGCTACCTGGAACACGGCTTCAGCAATTGGAAATGATTCGCCCTGCAAGTGGCCGCAAGCCATGTCTTTCAGCATTCTAACGTGGGCACTCACCCTGGTGGAGCAGCACTCAGCCCCTTAGGAAGCAATGTTTCTTCCCCTAGAGCAGTGCTCAGTTCTTTCAAAGGGTTCTGCTGGACATGAAAGTTGGGACTTTGGAATCTCAGGCCTGAGAGTCTCTTTGAAGAACCATACTGCTATCTTTCTCCACTCCAGATATCTTGGTTAGCAAGGGAGAGAAGACTAGACCATCCCTTCTGAACACATGAGCCCATTGATGAACCTGCCCCCCCTTGAGCCTCAGTTTAGTGTTGTGAGCCTGCCCACAGTTCCAGGTCTAATATTTCCCTCCTGAACCACTTTGGGTGAATTTCACTGATGCCTGTCAGGCGGGTTTCTAATGTCATGTTTTGGCAAATTAGATGAAGTGGTGAATTTTGAGCATGAAGTTCTGAGATGGCCTTAACTTCCCATGTAGTAGAGTGACTCTCATTCTCTCCTTTTCAGTCTTACCTTCTGTCCGTACCTCTATGTCTGTCTGTCAGCCTGTCAGCCTGTCAGTCTCTGTTACTCAAGTATTTTGTAGACAGCGTAGATGAGATTGGGCATGTGTTGTATGCAGCAGCACACCACAACCTGTAGGCAGATGCATGTGAATAGCTGCAGAGTCTTGGTGGAACACAGGAGTCCAGGGAGCTCCCAGGTGGTCCTGTGAGATGTGCTGCCTGTGGTCGTGCTCGACCTGGCCCCTGACTCCTCACCTGACTCTTGCTCTTGTTTGCTGTGTGACCTCCCAACCATTCCTGCCAACTATTATTTTGTCAGAGTTGGTTCTACCTGCAGGCCACTCGTTGGCTCCGGCTGATGATGACAACGGGGATTCCAGCAGCACGCTTGGGTGTGTTAGGGTAGTAATTTATTTCTGTTTATGAGTTCAGGGTGTTTGAGGGTTGCGGGGTGAGCATCGAGTAGGGGACTGGGGTCGGGGGTTGTGGTGGGATAACCAGAACTGAAAGGCATGGAGCCCCAGGTGTCTCTGCGGAGACTGTTAGAAATGCAGAGCTCTCAGGCTCCCGAGCTTCAGGTGGAGTGAGTCTGACAGGATGCCCTGCTTTCGGGGTCTGAGCCAGGCGTCCCAAGTTCTGAGAACAACAGCAGCAAGTGGGTTGATTTTGCAGTGTTGTACCAAAGCTTTCTTAGAAAAATGGAACACCTGAAGGGGTAGTACACAACACAAGATCCTTTGAGCCACAAGTCCGTTCTCCAGATGCCATCTTTGAATGTCCGTGAAACCCAGGGAAGGGGTCGTCGAGGTGCAGCAAGAGAGAGGCTTGTGGCAGCCATCCTCTGAAGTCTCCGCACTTCTCCCAAGTGCCCTGTGCTTTCATGTTGAGCCCGTGACTTGTGCTCCTCAGGCAGGCATGGCCCCCTCTCGTGTTTGCTGAGAAGCCTGTCAGTGGCCCCAGCCCAGCATTTCTCAGGCATGGGCAGCAGTGCAGTTCATGGAGGGCTGAGAGCCGGGAGTCCCCTCCCCCTCCCCCCACCCGTCCCCACCACGGGTGGCCTTGCTGAGTGGCCTGGGTTTGGGTGGCCCTGGCTCCATTCTGCCCTGAGCCAGGTGGGAATTCCTGGGGTCATCTTCTCAGCAGCATTTTCTGGAAATCTCTCCTGGACTTGGCCATCAAGGGGGCAGGTTTTTTGGCTGATGTGTGGGCGGTGTTGACTGGCCTTGGGAGGGCCTGGGTGGTGCTCAGGGTCTTGGAGTCTGGCCTGTCCTGCCTGGGGTTTGGTGTCTTCTTGCTCCCCTGGGAGTCTGGCTGGGCTTGTCTGCTGCTTGGCTGAGGCCTAGTTGTCCCATTGTGCCCCTGGGACTGGTGGAGGGTGTGGGCAGGCCTGTGAGCAGCAGGTTGTCCAAGAACAGCCTTGGTGGCAGGGCCTTGGGACTGAGCGGGGTGTGGCCCTGGGGCTCTGGCTGCTGGACCTGCTGCGGGGCTCCTGCCTTGGGCCTCCTGAAGCGGCGGTGGCAGCGGCTGGGTCACTGTCTTGTGGGCTGGCTGCTCTGGCTGTCTTGGTGGCTTAAGGAGGGGAGTGCCCAGGAGGTTTCCCTCCTTGTCTTTCTGCCCCTTGAGTCTGTGGTGGTCTTTCTGCTGTTGGCCAGGCTGAGGAGGAGGGCCAGTGTCCACCGTGGGTTTCAGGAGGGGCTGTGTCAGTCCTGGCATGTGGGACAGAGCCTTGTCCTTGTGCTGTCCCCACAGGCCCTGCTGGTGGCAGGTGTTGCGTCTGGAGGGAGAGTTTTGGCTGGAGCGCCCAGCAAAGACGGGGGTCTTGGAGTATGTTCTGGAGAAAGGGCACTCAGGATCTTCGTCCGAGTCAGGAGACAGTTCTCGCAGCCAAGCCCAGTCAGAATCTGCCAAGCTGTCTTCTTCCTGGGTTCCAAAGAGTGGGGACAGGGCCGATGTGATGCTGCTCACAGGAGTCCGGTTTCCTTCCTCCTTGTCGTTCTCCTTGTTGTCTTCCTCCTCCTTGTCGTCTTTCTTCTTGTGGTCATCCTTCTTCTTTTTGCTTGCCTTCTTTGTCTTCTTGCTGGGCTGGTCGTAGTTGAGGTAGGCCTCAAAGGACATGGTTGGCGGCTCCCATGTCTCTTGGTCCGATGGCTGTGGGCTGAGGCCCAGGTGCAGGCTCGGGCCCTCCTGAGAGTCGTGGCAGGGGCCTGGAGTGGGCTGGATCTTCTTGTCTTGTGCAGGCGGTCTGTGCTGCGGCTCACAAGCCTTGAGGTAGGAAGGCTTGGAGATGGTCTGGCCCTGGCTGAGGGCTGAGCCCTCTTGAGTGTGTTCAGAGGAGAGAGGCTGGGGACTGTGGGTCTGGGAGCAGCCCCTGTGCCTCTTGTGTGTGTGCACAAGAGGGCTGAGCTCTGGGTTGCTGCAGGCTTGTCCCTCTGGGGCTTGTGTGTGTGGCTGAGGGTCCCGCTGTGCAGTTGCCTCCCGGGGGCGCTTTGGGGCCTGCCTCCTGGGGGACGATGGCCTGTGCTGAGCCTCCTGGATTGCCTGCAGCTCCATGCAGACCTTCCAGTATTCGGCCAAGTCTCTGGCCATGCTGCCCAGCTGCTCATACTTGCGTAGGCGCCTCACGCTTCTGCGCAGCCCCGTCTGCCTCAGCATGTCTGGCGACAGGGACAACATCAGCAGTCTCCCCAGCCTCCTCAAGATCTTCTTGGGGTGTGGCATGCGGTCTAGCTCTGCCTGCAGCTGCTGGGCCTTGGTCAACACTGACGTGTCCAGCTCCATTCTCCCTGGGCTCATGCCTCCAGCTGGCTCCATGAGATTCTCAGAGAATCTCTGGGGAACCCACCTGGTCCTGAACAGTGTCTTCTGGGCTGTTCCAGGAGCCGGTCTTCTAGGAGAAGATCTGATCCTTTCCACAAATCTCGTCTCCAGTCCTGGATCCACGCTAAGTTGGCGGGCTGGCTGGCTGGCTGGCTGGCTGGCTGGCTGGCCTGCTGGCTGGCTGGCTGGCTGGCCGGCCGGCTGGCTCGCTGGCTGGCTGGCTGCTCGTGGGTCTTGCTCCACTCTGCAGTCTGAAAGGATTTTCCCAGCACAGCCTCCTGCTTATAAAGGCTCAGGGGGCTGCTGCCACAAAGCCACACCCACTCCCAAGGAACACTGCCTGAGGCAACCTAACACCTTCCCTGGTCTCTCAAGAGTTCTCACTCTCTGCCTTCAGGCTACCTGTAGAAGCCTAGGATCTTAAAGGGATTAGTGTGAACAGATTATGGTTTGGGCAGGTTCCCGTTGCCTTTGCAAATCTCATCACAACTAAATAGCATCAAGTTCCCCTCCGCCATAGTGAGAGGGTGAAAGCCTTTCCCACTGAGCACTTGATAGATAGATAGGTAGATTATAGACCGATGGATAGATGGATAGATAGATAGATAGATAGATAGATAGATCGATGTATATTGCCACTGTCTTCTGGCCAGTAGTGTTAGAGTGGAGATGGCTGCTCCTCATCTTATGGGATTTCCTCTGTAGTTGCAGACTTCAGGATATTTTTCTTTATCCATATTTTTTCCCATTCCAAATACAGTGTGTCTTGATGTCTGGGCTAATTCTGTTTGGACCCTCTGAGCTTCTTGATTCTGGTATGTCTTGGATGTTGTCTAGACGAGAGAAGTTCTCAGCAATTAGGTCCTGCTTTCTTTCCCTCCCTCTCTTTCTTCTTCTGGTAAGCCAGAATGCGTCTATGATTTCATCGGGAGTCATCCCACAGGTCTCTGGTGCTGTTTCCAGTATCTCTTCATCTCCTTTGGAGATGTCTTACTGCTTTTTTGCTGTCTGTAAGTGGTCCTGGACCTTGCTGTTTGTGTATTCAGCCACATTTCTTCTATTCTCCTTCCCCTCTACGGTTTTGTGGAGTGCATCTATTTTGTTAGCTAGCGTGTTCTGCTAATCCTTTTTTCATTTGTACAGCTCCTTGTTGGGTTCTTTGCTGGGCTATCGTAGTTTCAGCTCCCGAATCACCTTGAGGAAAAGATTGTTTTTTCCAGAGTCTCATTGGTTCTTTCTGCATTTCAGATGACAACTCTTTCAACCTCTTTACTCAGTCCTGCGATTATTTCCTTAATGAGTGTTTGAATATGGAGCTCATTATTCTGTGTTCCAACCTTTGGGGGTCTCTTAGCTGGACTCTTTCTTCTTCTGGTTGATTTCCCCCGTCTTTCTTCTTGTTGGTTTAACCATTTAGTATAGTCTGTGATGAGGTCCCTCTCTCAGTAATGTTTCAATGACTTATCACTCTTGCATGGATTGACCTGTGTCTAAGGAAGGTAGAGAAATGGTTGCCAGCTGTGGAAATTGAAACGGGTGTTTCAATATTATTTTCATCCCTGAGTTGGAGCTCAGTGGCTTCCAAGCCTCCTTTGTTTTCTTTTCTTCCCTGTAGGCTATAGGAGTGTGAGGGCTTCGAAAATATAAGTAGGCTTCTTCACTGAATCACTTACAGCAGACCAAGAGATAAAGCAGGGTGGGGCAGGGTTAATCCAGAACTCCTGCAAAAAGACACTCCCCGCCCCACCGGTAGGTCACCAATGTCTAGATCTTCTCTTGAGCGTCCGCATGAGTTCTCTGTTTCTGGGTGTCAGCACATGGCCTCCACCCCGCAACCCACTGCCTTCCCCTGCCCCTCCGCTGCTCCAGACTCTGAGGGCAGTAGGATGGAGGACTCACAGTTGCATTTGGTGAGCCTTAGTGGAATCTTCTCCTCCCTTCAGCCGTCTTATTGTTGTTGAAAAAGACTGGAGGTGGTGTGTCCACAGGTATCCTCCCAGACTGTGACCAGCCACTTAATGTCCCCTTTGGCTCCTCTGTCCAAGAGGCATAGGCAGTTATTTGCACTCACCAGTGCTGTGGTGTGTTCCTGAAGTTGTTCAAGTCCTGTTATGCTGCGGTCCCAGGGGGTCATCCACTCCCCTCCCCGTGTTGAACGCCCCTCCCCCCGCCCCAAACATTCCTAGATATCTCTTTCCAGACAATAAATACAGATAAGCAAGAATTGAAATGAAGGACATTGACAAAGGCAGGAGCCCCTGAAAGCACTCCATGTTCAGACAAAGCACAGGTGAAACTTGTCGAGTCCTACAATCATGTAATCAGAGATAGGCAGAGGAAGTCGTGTGCGGAGAAAGGGGGCCCGCAACCGTGTGAAACACTTGTGATGTCAGACATGTAATAGCATTGTTCCATTTCCATGACGACCGCAGAGGCTCGGGAGAGTCCATGCCTTTTAGCTGTGGCGGAAGCCCAAGCAGCCAGGATCTCAAAGGGATGAGTGTGAGCCGATTATGGTTTGACGGGCTTCCTGTTGGGCCTGGAAATGCCATCCCCCCCGAAAGAGCAGGGAAGTTCCCCACCATTTTTCTTGCACTTCTTTCTGTCTAGAAGTCATCTGTGCCTTGTGCAGTCCTCCTGAAGCCAAGATTCTCTATGGCTGTGCTCATTTGAGATGCTGCCCAAGAAAGTGTCCTCAAGACTTTTTCAGAAGTGTTCCCATGATTGGGCCTTGAGGAGTTTTCTGTTTGTCATTGAGTGTTAGCTTTCCTCCACTGTGGTCTGAGCAGATGCTTGGGGGTGATTTCAGGGCTCTTGAATAGGTTGATACTGTCGTTGTGGCCTAAGCCGTGGTCTGCTACCCTTGAGGATGTGATGGGACTCTTGAAAGGATGTGTCTTCCAGTTCTTGCTGTGAAGAACTCTGAGAATGTCCATGAGTTCTCCTCTGTTGACCTCTTCAAAGAACTCTCTTGTTTCTTTGTGGATTCTCTGCTTTGGTGATCTAAGTGTGAGAGTGTGGTGTTACAATGTCCTACTCTGAGTGTATACTCTTGATGTATTTTTGTAGTTCTTTGAGTAAGTGCTTAAGATGTATTTAGATGGGCCCTGATTGGGAGCATAGATGTTAATAATTGTTCCAACTTCTGGCTAGAGTGATCCTCTGGTCGTTATGGAATGGCCTTGCCTATCTTGTATGACTTTCTTTAATTGTTGAGGATGTCTGTTTCCTGCCCTTTGATGCAGTCTTTGATTCTGTGTGAAGGTTTGCCACCCTTTGGCTTGGTGTCTGTTGTCGGCCCCTAATTGGGCGCCAACTGCCAGGCTAGTATTTATCATGGGCAGCAGATAGATGGCCAGGGATTCATGGCTGGGCAGGAACACAGTGCCACGCTGGCTTTATTCATCTGCATGTATACTCTCCTGGAAGGAAGTGGTAGGGTGTAAAAGGTAGTAGGTAGGATAAGTGGGCGGAGTGGAAAAGGAGCAGGACCCTTCTGGGGATTAAAATGGTGGAAAACAGGATGTGACTAGGAGAGGGAGTGGAGCCTAAAGAGAGTGCGAACCGGTGGGAATAAACCCTGGAAAACAGGCTGTGACTAGGAGAGGGGGCGGAGCCCAAAGAGAGTGAGAACCAGTGGCATTTAAGCAGTGCACTGCAGGCAGGGCGGGTCTCAGCTAAAACAGTGATTATGTCAATAGACCAATGGAGCAGGGGGGAGCTGAAGTACTGCCCAACTGTCTATATTTGTCCTGTGGGCTTTGGTGGGATTCTTGGCAAGCAGCATATGCTGGCTTGTGTTTTCTGGTGCATCGTCCTCCTCTGGTGATTGGGCACTTAGTTCATATGTCTCACTCTTGTGACATGTTTGAATTTCCCTAGTTTTACAAACTTGCATAGCCCTTACCCCATAAGACACACTCTCTCTCCTCTCTCTCTCTCTCTCTCTCTCTCGTGCTCTAGTTCACAGCTTAGAATTCAATCTATCTTACCAGGAGAACAGTTTCTTTTAGTAACTATACTACGAATCTTGTATTTTCTGGTCTCATGTATTTGGCATTTATTAATTTTTATGTTTTGAATGCTTAACTCTCATTATTCGATGATGGATGGAGCAATCCAGAGACGGATTTTCTTTGTGGGTGTGAGGATAGGGAAGGCCAGAAAAAGAGAGCTACCTGGAACACGGCTTCAGCAATTGGAAATGATTCGCCCTGCAAGTGGCCGCAAGCCATGTCTTTCAGCCTTCTAACGTGGGCACTCACCCTGGTGGAGCAGCACTCAGCCCCTTAGGAAGCAATGTTTCTTCCCCTAGAGCAGTGCTCAGTTCTTTCAAAGGGTTCTGCTGGACATGAAAGTTGGGACTTTGGAATCTCAGGCCTGAGAGTCTCTTTGAAGAACCATACTGCTATCTTTCTCCACTCCAGATATCTTGGTTAGCAAGGGAGAGAAGACTAGACCATCCCTTCTGAACACATGAGCCCATTGATGAACCTGCCCCCCCTTGAGCCTCAGTTTAGTGTTGTGAGCCTGCCCACAGTTCCAGGTCTAATATTTCCCTCCTGAACCACTTTGGGTGAATTTCACTGATGCCTGTCAGGCGGGTTTCTAATGTCATGTTTTGGCAAATTAGATGAAGTGGTGAATTTTGAGCATGAAGTTCTGAGATGGCCTTAACTTCCCATGTAGTAGAGTGACTCTCATTCTCTCCTTTTCAGTCTTACCTTCTGTCCGTACCTCTATGTCTGTCTGTCAGCCTGTCAGCCTGTCAGTCTCTGTTACTCAAGTATTTTGTAGACAGCGTAGATGAGATTGGGCATGTGTTGTATGCAGCAGCACACCACAACCTGTAGGCAGATGCATGTGAATAGCTGCAGAGTCTTGGTGGAACACAGGAGTCCAGGGAGCTCCCAGGTGGTCCTGTGAGATGTGCTGCCTGTGGTCGTGCTCGACCTGGCCCCTGACTCCTCACCTGACTCTTGCTCTTGTTTGCTGTCTGACCTCCCAACCATTCCTGCCAACTATTATTTTGTCAGAGTTGGTTCTACCTGCAGGCCACTCGTTGGCTCCGGCTGATGATGACAACGGGGATTCCAGCAGCACGCTTGGGTGTGTTAGGGTAGTAATTTATTTCTGTTTATGAGTTCAGGGTGTTTGAGGGTTGCGGGGTGAGCATCGAGTAGGGGACTGGGGTCGGGGGTTGTGGTGGGATAACCAGAACTGAAAGGCATGGAGCCCCAGGTGTCTCTGCGGAGACTGTTAGAAATGCAGAGCTCTCAGGCTCCCGAGCTTCAGGTGGAGTGAGTCTGACAGGATGCCCTGCTTTTGGGGTCTGAGCCAGGCGTCCCAAGTTCTGAGAACAACAGCAGCAAGTGGGTTGATTTTGCAGTGTTGTACCAAAGCTTTCTTAGAAAAATGGAACACCTGAAGGGGTAGTACACAACACAAGATCCTTTGAGCCACAAGTCCGTTCTCCAGATGCCATCTTTGAATGTCCGTGAAACCCAGGGAAGGGGTCGTCGAGGTGCAGCAAGAGAGAGGCTTGTGGCAGCCATCCTCTGAAGTCTCCGCACTTCTCCCAAGTGCCCTGTGCTTTCATGTTGAGCCCGTGACTTGTGCTCCTCAGGCAGGCATGGCCCCCTCTCGTGTTTGCTGAGAAGCCTGTCAGTGGCCCCAGCCCAGCATTTCTCAGGCATGGGCAGCAGTGCAGTTCATGGAGGGCTGAGAGCCGGGAGTCCCCTCCCCCTCCCCCCACCCGTCCCCACCACGGGTGGCCTTGCTGAGTGGCCTGGGTTTGGGTGGCCCTGGCTCCATTCTGCCCTGAGCCAGGTGGGAATTCCTGGGGTCATCTTCTCAGCAGCATTTTCTGGAAATCTCTCCTGGACTTGGCCATCAAGGGGGCAGGTTTTTTGGCTGATGTGTGGGCGGTGTTGACTGGCCTTGGGAGGGCCTGGGTGGTGCTCAGGGTCTTGGAGTCTGGCCTGTCCTGCCTGGGGTTTGGTGTCTTCTTGCTCCCCTGGGAGTCTGGCTGGGCTTGTCTGCTGCTTGGCTGAGGCCTAGTTGTCCCATTGTGCCCCTGGGACTGGTGGAGGGTGTGGGCAGGCCTGTGAGCAGCAGGGTGTCCAAGAACAGCCTTGGTGGCAGGGCCTTGGGACTGAGCGGGGTGTGGCCCTGGGGCTCTGGCTGCTGGACCTGCTGCGGGGCTCCTGCCTTGGGCCTCCTGAAGCGGCGGTGGCAGCGGCTGGGTCACTGTCTTGTGGGCTGGCTGCTCTGGCTGTCTTGGTGGCTTAAGGAGGGGAGTGCCCAGGAGGTTTCCCTCCTTGTCTTTCTGCCCCTTGAGTCT
Organism: Erinaceus europaeus; assembly: GCF_950295315.1. Lineage (NCBI taxonomy): Eukaryota > Metazoa > Chordata > Mammalia > Eulipotyphla > Erinaceidae > Erinaceus > Erinaceus europaeus. The sequence continues at coordinate 3,475 of NW_026647349.1, read as the reverse complement.
GTGGTGGTCTTTCTGCTGTTGGCCAGGCTGAGGAGGAGGGCCAGTGTCCACCGTGGGTTTCAGGAGGGGCTGTGTCAGTCCTGGCATGTGGGACAGAGCCTTGTCCTTGTGCTGTCCCCACAGGCCCTGCTGGTGGCAGGTGTTGCGTCTGGAGGGAGAGTTTTGGCTGGAGCGCCCAGCAAAGACGGGGGTCTTGGAGTATGTTCTGGAGAAAGGGCACTCAGGATCTTCGTCCGAGTCAGGAGACAGTTCTCGCAGCCAAGCCCAGTCAGAATCTGCCAAGCTGTCTTCTTCCTGGGTTCCAAAGAGTGGGGACAGGGCTGATGTGATGCTGCTCACAGGAGCCCGGTTTCCTTCCTCCTTGTCGTTCTCCTTGTTGTCTTCCTCCTCCTTGTCGTCTTTCTTCTTGTGGTCATCCTTCTTCTTTTTGCTTGCCTTCTTTGTCTTCTTGCTGGGCTGGTCGTAGTTGAGGTAGGCCTCAAAGGACATGGTTGGCGGCTCCCATGTCTCTTGGTCCGATGGCTGTGGGCTGAGGCCCAGGTGCAGGCTCGGGCCCTCCTGAGAGTCGTGGCAGGGGCCTGGAGTGGGCTGGATCTTCTTGTCTTGTGCAGGCGGTCTGTGCTGCGGCTCACAAGCCTTGAGGTAGGAAGGCTTGGAGATGGTCTGGCCCTGGCTGAGGGCTGAGCCCTCTTGAGTGTGTTCAGAGGAGAGAGGCTGGGGACTGTGGGTCTGGGAGCAGCCCCTGTGCCTCTTTTGTGTGTGCACAAGAGGGCTGAGCTCTGGGTTGCTGCAGGCTTGTCCCTCTGGGGCTTGTGTGTGTGGCTGAGGGTCCCGCTGTGCAGTTGCCTCCCGGGGGCGCTTTGGGGCCTGCCTCCTGGGGGACGATGGCCTGTGCTGAGCCTCCTGGATTGCCTGCAGCTCCATGCAGACCTTCCAGTATTCGGCCAAGTCTCTGGCCATGCTGCCCAGCTGCTCATACTTGCGTAGGCGCCTCACGCTTCTGCGCAGCCCCGTCTGCCTCAGCATGTCTGGCGACAGGGACAACATCAGCAGTCTCCCCAGCCTCCTCAAGATCTTCTTGGGGTGTGGCATGCGGTCTAGCTCTGCCTGCAGCTGCTGGGCCTTGGTCAACACTGACGTGTCCAGCTCCATTCTCCATGGGCTCATGCCTCCAGCTGGCTCCATGAGATTCTCAGAGAATCTCTGGGGAACCCACCTGGTCCTGAACAGTGTCTTCTGGGCTGTTCCAGGAGCCGGTCTTCTAGGAGAAGATCTGATCCTTTCCACAAATCTCGTCTCCAGTCCTGGATCCACGCTAAGTTGGCGGGATGGCTGGCTGGCTGGCTGGCTGGCTGGCTGGCCTGCTGGCTGGCTGGCTGGCTGGCCGGCCGGCTGGCTCGCTGGCTGGCTGGCTGCTCGTGGGTCTTGCTCCACTCTGCAGTCTGAAAGGATTTTCCCAGCACAGCCTCCTGCTTATAAAGGCTCAGGGGGCTGCTGCCACAAAGCCACACCCACTCCCAAGGAACACTGCCTGAGGCAACCTAACACCTTCCCTGGTCTCTCAAGAGTTCTCACTCTCTGCCTTCAGGCTACCTGTAGAAGCCTAGGATCTTAAAGGGATTAGTGTGAACAGATTATGGTTTGGGCAGGTTCCTGTTGCCTTTGCAAATCTCATCACAACTAAATAGCATCAAGTTCCCCTCCGCCATAGTGAGAGGGTGAAAGCCTTTCCCACTGAGCACTTGATAGATAGATAGGTAGATTATAGACCGATGGATAGATGGATAGATAGATAGATAGATAGATCGATGTATATTGCCACTGTCTTCTGGCCAGTAGTGTTGGAGTGGAGATGGCTGCTCCTCATCTTATGGGATTTCCTCTGTAGTTGCAGACTTCAGGATATTTTTCTTTATCCATATTTTTTCCCATTCCAAATACAGTGTGTCTTGATGTCTGGGCTAATTCTGTTTGGACCCTCTGAGCTTCTTGATTCTGGTATGTCTTGGATGTTGTCTAGACGAGAGAAGTTCTCAGCAATTAGGTCCTGCTTTCTTTCCCTCCCTCTCTTTCTTCTTCTGGTAAGCCAGAATGCGTCTATGATTTCATCGGGAGTCATCCCACAGGTCTCTGGTGCTGTTTCCAGTATCTCTTCATCTCCTTTGGAGATGTCTTACTGCTTTTTTGCTGTCTGTAAGTGGTCCTGGACCTTGCTGTTTGTGTATTCAGCCACATTTCTTCTATTCTCCTTCCCCTCTACGGTTTTGTGGAGTGCATCTATTTTGTTAGCTAGCGTGTTCTGCTAATCCTTTTTTCATTTGTACAGCTCCTTGTTGGGTTCTTTGCTGGGCTATCGTAGTTTCAGCTCCCGAATCACCTTGAGGAAAAGATTGTTTTTTCCAGAGTCTCATTGGTTCTTTCTGCATTTCAGATGACAACTCTTTCAACCTCTTTACTCAGTCCTGCGATTATTTCCTTAATGAGTGTTTGAATATGGAGCTCATTATTCTGTGTTCCAACCTTTGGGGGTCTCTTAGCTGGACTCTTTCTTCTTCTGGTTGATTTCCCCCGTCTTTCTTCTTGTTGGTTTAACCATTTAGTATAGTCTGTGATGAGGTCCCTCTCTCAGTAATGTTTCAATGACTTATCACTCTTGCATGGATTGACCTGTGTCTAAGGAAGGTAGAGAAATGGTTGCCAGCTGTGGAAATTGAAACGGGTGTTTCAATATTATTTTCATCCCTGAGTTGGAGCTCAGTGGCTTCCAAGCCTCCTTTGTTTTCTTTTCTTCCCTGTAGGCTATAGGAGTGTGAGGGCTTCGAAAATATAAGTAGGCTTCTTCACTGAATCACTTACAGCAGACCAAGAGATAAAGCAGGGTGGGCCAGGGTTAATCCAGAACTCCTGCAAAAAGACACTCCCCGCCCCACCGGTAGGTCACCAATGTCTAGATCTTCTCTTGAGCGTCCGCATGAGTTCTCTGTTTCTGGGTGTCAGCACATGGCCTCCACCCCACAACCCACTGCCTTCCCCTGCCCCTCCGCTGCTCCAGACTCTGAGGGCAGTAGGATGGAGGACTCACAGTTGCATTTGGTGAGCCTTAGTGGAATCTTCTCCTCCCTTCAGCCGTCTTATTGTTGTTGAAAAAGACTGGAGGTGGTGTGTCCACAGGTATCCTCCCAGACTGTGACCAGCCACTTAATGTCCCCTTTGGCTCCTCTGTCCAAGAGGCATAGGCAGTTATTTGCACTCACCAGTGCTGTGGTGTGTTCCTGAAGTTGTTCAAGTCCTGTTATGCTGCGGTCCCAGGGGGTCATCCACTCCCCTCTCCGTGTTGAACGCCCCTCCCCCCGCCCCAAACATTCCTAGATATCTCTTTCCAGACAATAAATACAGATAAGCAAGAATTGAAATGAAGGACATTGACAAAGGCAGGAGCCCCTGAAAGCACTCCATGTTCAGACAAAGCACAGGT
>NW_026647348.1:0-84000 GCF_950295315.1 Erinaceus europaeus | reverse complement strand
CCAGGAGTGTGTGCAGGCCTGTGTGTGTGGGTGTGGTGGCAGGGGTTTAGGGCAGGTTCCCCTGCTGGATGGTGAGATGGCAGCTGGGCTGGCCCTGGGCCCTCAGGGCTGAAGGGCAGAAGCAGGGTGGCAGTAAAGTAGCGCAGGGAGGAACACAGTGGATGTTAGTTGGGAGCTGGGGGACAGAGGGTAAGGGGAAAGGGGGCATCCTTGAGGAGGGGTCAGGACTAGAGAGTGGGGGCAGCTGGAGGCATGGAAGGTCCCAGGAATCAGGGACTGACAGGAACAGATTCCTACACCCCCCCACTGGATAGAAGCTGCAGAAGCCAGAGCAGCAGCCCTGGCTTGCCTAGGCCAAGGGCCCTGAGTGAGTCCCACTGAGGATGAGGAAGAGGAGGAGGGGGTGGAGGAGGAGGAGGAGGAAGAGGAGGAGGAAGAGGAGGAAGAGGAGTAGGAAGAAGAGGAGGAGGAGGAGGAGGTGGGGGAGGAGGAGGAGGGGCAGGTGGGCAGCTGTCAGTAGGCAACGGTGTTAATAGAGGCCTCCATTACGGAGGCATGTGTCCAGGCAGGCACCCACCAACCCTCAGGGGCAGCTCAGGGCACCCAGGGACTTGGTGTGGGTATCTCTGGGGCGGGGTCTGTCAGTCAGTCAGCAAGACTGTGTGTCAGTGCACATGGTGGGACAGGGGCCTGGCAGACCTTGGTCCCCCGCTCTAGACTGTCAGATGCCAGCCCCATGCCCAGACACACACCAATCTGCCCATAGCCCCTTGGCCCGGACGACCAGCACCTGCTTTGGCCTGGGGCTCTGGCTCTGGTGGCTGGCCACCACCCCTCAGGTCAAGTTCAGCGTGGGGGTCATGGCTGCTGGTCAACTGGATGGGCGGGGTCCCCGTGGCCAAGCAACCACAGGAGCCCTCTGTGATGTCCTAGCCCCTGGCAATCTGTGCTGGCCACACTGGCACTGGGCAGCCCAACTGCCCTGCCACTAGGTCAGGCAACAGCGCCCAGACGCCTGGGCCCTGGCACAGAGGGACGGAAGGATGGGAAGTCAGTGCTGACCGACGAGGGACCTCAGGGCTGGCAGCCAAGAGAAGACAGGTGGAGGTGCGCCCGGGATCCAGGGAGCCCAGGCCAGAGCTGCCTGCATGCCTGCCTGCCTTCCTGGATGTCTGTATGCTGCCTTTGTCCGGGTAGGTTTCTCAGGTCCCCTCCAATCCTGTCCTCTCCTGTCCTCACCATTCTCTCCCCTCTCCTCTCCTCCGCACTTTGCTTCTCTCCTTTGTCTGTCCTCTCTTCCAGGTGCCCTGCTCACCAGCTCCAGCACTTGTGATGGTTCTCCAGTGACAGCTGTTCGCAACCCCTTCCACCCCCTGCCTGCCCCTAATGTGACCCAGCTCACAGGGTCTCCAGCTGACCCCACCCAAACCCACACTCCTCAACACATTCCCTGGTTCAGCCCCTCTGCCCTATTCAGCCAAACTCGCCTTTGCAACCTACCTATGCATCGTTGTTTCTCCTCACCATTCAAGGAGAGATCTCCTTTTGTACTTAGCTTGGCTGACTGGTGGATGGATGGATGGATGGATGGATGGATGGATGGATGGATAGATGTATGGGTGGTTGGATGGATGGATGGACAGGTCAATGGATCGGTTTTGTAGAGGCAGAGTACCATATAGGTGTACTGGAGTCCGCGGGTGTCAGATCCTTAGTCAATGTCAAATGTAAAACATTAATTCATCAATAACAGAAATGAATAAGCACCTAAATAAATAAATAAATATAAAAACTGGGTTAAAAAATACATGGCGTCTTTGCCTTTCTGCATATGGAATGCTGTGAGGATCTTAACAAGGAAAGCATTGTCCTGAGTAGCCCATTTGAAGACGTGGAATATGTCCTTTTCCTTTTTCTTTTTTTACTTTCTATTTTCTTGATTATTCACTGGAATAAATAGACAGGAATTGAGAGGGAAGGGAGGTATAGAGAGTTTGAGACACAAGGAGAGACAACTGCAGCACTTCCGCACCACTTGTAAAGATTTCCCCTGGCAGGTGCGAACCAGGGTGTTGAAGCCCAGTCCTCCTGCATTGTAACATGAGTGCTTAACTGGGTGTGGCACACCTGGTACCCTTGATGGGACACTTTTTTTTAGCAATGAAAAGAAATTCTCGTGGCAAGGTAATAAATAAATGAAGAAGTAAATAAAAGTGCATTTACATTAACTCAGTGGAAACACACAGGGACATATACGTCTCTGTTACCTGTATTACTTCTTCATGTATGGATTGATTGCCTCAAGGGGTTATTGCCACAGCTGAGTGCCTAAGCCACGAATAATCCACAGCTCCTGCACTCCATTTGTTCCCCTTTCGCTGCCCTTGTTGCTTGGTCACTGTGGTGGTTATTGTTGTTGTTGTTGTTGTTGTTGTTGTTACTGACCTTGCATCTGACAGACACAAAAGGAGAGAGCAGAGGAAATACAGGGTGGGAGAGAAAGATAGAGCTCCTAAAGACCTGCTTCACCCCCTGTAAAGCGACTACCCTGCAGGTGGCGGTCTGGGGGCCAGACCCCAAATCCTTCCCCCTGTCCCCTCTATTCGTGAGCGCCACAAGCCCTTAACCCTCTGACATACTGCAAAACCTCCCTGGATTTCTTTTTGAAGGCAGTATCACCTGCCTCGTTTTGAATCCTCATTATCCTGAGAGTCAGTCCTGGAGACAGTGTCATGACACGACACACGGAGATCTCTGTTATCAGAGAGCACCTGGAAGAGCAGCTGGGGCTCTAGTGCCAGGGCAGGAGCAACTCCCCATCCACCTTCCACGGAGTCCACCTGCCTGCATTTTGGTCCTTTTCCCTCCAAAATAGATTTTTCCCTTTTTTCACTTTGAAACAGGCAGGAGACAGGTTACCCAGGCAGGGGAAAAAAAAATAAAAAGCCTTTTTTTTTTTTTTTTTTTTTACGAAGTGAATGACCATCTTCTGGGAAGTATAGGTTTTGAACCTGAAAACTCTGTCTGTCTGTCTCTTAGTCCACAGAAACAGCCACTAGCCCAGCCAGATCTCACGCTCAGATGGGGTGTTTTCGCCAGTCAAAGGTCTGCACAGCGCACTAGGGATTGGGCGGCCTGAGACCCAAATATTACATTGTAGATGGACTGTTTGCAGTTCTTGCTCCCCAGGACATTGGACTGTCTCAACTCCCTCCCCTACAGCATGAAAAAAAGACTCTTGCCAACCTTGGAGCAACTGGAGTGGGGGCGAGGGGAGCTGTTTGCATGTCTGCACTGCTCATGCCCAGGTGTCTGTGGGGGTCCGTGGCAGAGGCTGTAAGGGGGCTAGGGGCCAGAAGGAGACTGTTTGAGAGGCAGGCTGCAGGCAGGGGAGCCCAGGAGTGTGTGCAGGGCTGTGTGTGTGGGTGTGGTGGCAGGGGTTTAGGGCAGGTCCCCCTGCTGGATGGTGAGATGGCAGCTGGGCTGGCCCTGGGCCCTCAGGGCTGAAGGGCAGAAGCAGGGTGGCAGTAAAGTAGCGCAGGGAGGAACACAGTGGATGTTAGTTGGGAGCTGGGGGACAGAGGGTAAGGGGAAAGGGGGCATCCTTGAGGAGGGGTCAAGACTAGAGAGTGGGGGCAGCTGGAGGCATGGAAGGTCCCAGGAATCAGGGACTGACAGGAACAGATTCCTACACCCCCCACTGGATAGAAGCTGCAGAAGCCAGAGCAGCAGCCCTGGCTTGCCTAGGCCAAGGGCCCTGAGTGAGTCCCACTGAGGATGAGGAAGAGGAGGAGGGGGTGGAGGAGGAGGAGGAGGAAGAGGAGGAGGAAGAGGAGGAAGAGGAGTAGGAAGAAGAGGAGGAGGAGGAGGAGGTGGGGGAGGAGGAGGAGGGGCAGGTGGGCAGCTGTCAGTAGGCAACGGTGTTAATAGAGGCCTCCATTACGGAGGCATGTGTCCAGGCAGGCACCCACCAACCCTCAGGGGCAGCTCAGGGCACCCAGGGACTTGGTGTGGGTATCTCTGGGGCGGGGACTGTCAGTCAGTCAGCAAGACTGTGTGTCAGTGCACATGGTGGGACAGGGGCCTGGCAGACCTTGGTCCCCCGCCCTGGACTGTCAGATGCCAGCCCCATGCCCAGACACACACCAATCTGTGCATAGCCCCTTGGCCCGGACGACCAGCACCTGCTTTGGCCTGGGGCTCTGGCTCTGGTGGCTGGCCACCACCCCTCAGGTCAAGTTCAGCGTGGGGGTCATGGCTGCTGGTCAACTGGATGGGCGGGGTCCCCGTGGCCAAGCAACCACAGGAGCCCTCTGTGATGTCCTAGCCCCTGGCAATCTGTGCTGGCCACACTGGCACTGGGCAGCCCAACTGCCCTGCCACTAGGTCAGGCAACAGCGCCCAGACGCCTGGGCCCTGGCACAGAGGGACGGAAGGATGGGAAGTCAGTGCTGACCGACGAGGGACCTCAGGGCTGGCAGCCAAGAGAAGACAGGTGGAGGTGCGCCCGGGATCCAGGGAGCCCACGCCAGAGCTGCCTGCATGCCTGCCTGCCTTCCTGGATGTCTGTATGCTGCCTTTGTCCGGGTAGGTTTCTCAGGTCCCCTCCAATCCTGTCCTCTCCTGTCCTCACCATTCTCTCCCCTCTCCTCTCCTCCGCACTTTGCTTCTCTCCTTTGTCTGTCCTCTCTTCCAGGTGCCCTGCTCACCAGCTCCAGCACTTGTGATGGTTCTCCAGTGACAGCTGTTCGCAACCCCTTCCACCCCCTGCCTGCCCCTAATGTGACCCAGCTCACAGGGTCTCCAGCTGACCCCACCCAAAACCACACGCCCCAACACATTCCCTGGTTCAGCCCCTCTGCCCTATTCAGCCAAACTCGCCTTTGCAACCTACCTATGCATCGTTGTTTCTCCTCACCATTCAAGGAGAGATCTCCTTTTGTACTTAGCTTGGTTGACTGGTGGATGGATGGATGGATGGATGGATGGATGGATGGATGAATGGATGGATAGATGTATGGGTGGATGGATGGATGGATGGACAGGTCAATGGATCGGTTTTGTAGAGGCAGAGTACCATATAGGGGTACTGGAGTCCGCGGGTGTCAGATCCTTAGTCAATGTCAAATGTAAAACATGAATTCATCAATAACAAAAATGAATAAGCACCTAAATAAATAAATAAATATAAAAACTGGGTTAAAAAATACATGGCGTCTTTGCCTTTCTGCATATGGAATGCTGTGAGGATCTTAACAAGGAAAGCATTGTCCTGAGTAGCCCATTTGAAGTCGTGGAATATGTCCTTTTCCTTTTTCTTTTTTTACTTTCTATTTTCTTGATTATTCACTGGAATAAATAGACAGGAATTGAGAGGGAAGGGAGGTATAGAGAGTTTGAGACACAAGGAGAGACAACTGCAGCACTTCCTCACCACTTGTAAAGATTTCCCCTGGCAGGTGCGAACCAGGGTGTTGAAGCCCAGTCCTCCTGCATTGTAACATGAGTGCTTAACTGGGTGTGGCACACCTGGTACCCTTGATGGGACACTTTTTTTTAGCAATGAAAAGAAATTCTCGTGGCAAGGTAATAAATAAATGAAGAAGTAAATAAAAGTGCATTTACATTAACTCAGTGGAAACACACAGGGACATATACGTCTCTGTTACCTGTATTACTTCTTCATGTATGGATTGATTGCCTCAAGGGGTTATTGCCACAGCTGAGTGCCTACGCCACGAATAATCCACAGCTCCTGCACTCCATTTGTTCCCCTTTCGCTGCCCTTGTTGCTTGGTCACTGTGGTGGTTATTGTTGTTGTTGTTGTTGTTACTGACCTTGCATCTGACAGACACAAAAGGAGAGAGCAGAGGAAATACAGGGTGGGAGAGAAAGATAGAGCTCCTAAAGACCTGCTTCACCCCCTGTAAAGCGACTCCCCTGCAGGTGGCGGTCTGGGGGCCAGACCCCAAATCCTTCCCCCTGTCCCCTCTATTTGTGAGCGCCACAAGCCCTTAACCCTCTGACATACCGCCAAACCTCCCTGGATTTCCTTTTGAAGGCAGTATCACCTGCCTCGTTTTGAATCCTCATTATCCTGAGAGTCAGTCCTGGAGACAGTGTCATGACACGACACACGGAGATCTCTGTTATCAGAGAGCACCTGGAAGAGCAGCTGGGGCTCTAGTGCCAGGGCAGGAGCAACTCCCCATCCACCTTCCACGGAGTCCACCTGCCTGCATTTTGGTCCTTTTCCCTCCAAAATAGATTTTTCCCTTTTTTCACTTTGAAACAGGCAGGAGACAGGTTACCCAGGCAGGGGAAAAAAAAATAAAAAGCCTTTTTTTTTTTTTTTTTTTTTTTTTTTACCGAAGTGAATGACCATCTTCTGGGAAGTATAGGTTTTGAACCTGAAAACTCTGTCTGTCTGTCTCTTAGTCCACAGAAACAGCCACTAGCCCAGCCAGATCTCACGCTCAGATGGGGTGTTTTCGCCAGTCAAAGGTCTGCACAGCGCACTAGGGATTGGGCGGCCTGAGACCCAAATGTTACATTGTAGATGGACTGTTTGCAGTTCTTGCTCCCCAGGACATTGGACTGTCTCAACTCCCTCCCCTACAGCATGAAAAAAAGACTCTTGCCAACCTTGGAGCAACTGGAGTGGGGGCGAGGGGAGCTGTTTGCATGTCTGCACTGCTCATGCCCAGGTGTCTGTGGGGGTCCGTGGCAGAGGCTGTAAGGGGGCTAGGGGACAGAAGGAGACTGTTTGAGAGGCAGGCTGCAGGCAGGGGAGCCCAGGAGTGTGTGCAGGGCTGTGTGTGTGGGTGTGGTGGCAGGGGTTTAGGGCAGGTCCCCCTGCTGGATGGTGAGATGGCAGCTGGGCTGGCCCTGGGCCCTCAGGGCTGAAGGGCAGAAGCAGGGTGGCAGTAAAGTAGCGCAGGGAGGAACACAGTGGATGTTAGTTGGGAGCTGGGGGACAGAGGGTAAGGGGAAAGGGGGCATCCTTGAGGAGGGGTCAGGACTAGAGAGTGGGGGCAGCTGGAGGCATGGAAGGTCCCAGGAATCAGGGACTGACAGGAACAGATTCCTACACCCCCCCACTGGATAGAAGCTGCAGAAGCCAGAGCAGCAGCCCTGGCTTGCCTATGCCAAGGGCCCTGAGTGAGTCCCACTGAGGATGAGGAAGAGGAGGAGGGGGTGGAGGAGGAGGAGGAGGAAGAGGAGGAGGAAGAGGAGGAAGAGGAGTAGGAAGAAGAGGAGGAGGAGGAGGATGTGGGGGAGGAGGAGGAGGGGCAGGTGGGCAGCTGTCAGTAGGCAACGGTGTTAATAGAGGCCTCCATTATGGAGGCATGTGTCCAGGCAGGCACCCACCAACCCTCAGGGGCAGCTCAGGGCACCCAGGGACTTGGTGTGGGTATCTCTGGGGCGGGGACTGTCAGTCAGTCAGCAAGACTGTGTGTCAGTGCACATGGTGGGACAGGGGCCTGGCAGACCTTGGTCCCCCGCCCTGGACTGTCAGATGCCAGCCCCATGCCCAGACACACACCAATCTGCCCATAGCCCCTTGGCCCGGACGACCAGCACCTGCTTTGGCCTGGGGCTCTGGCTCTGGTGGCTGGCCACCACCCCTCAGGTCAAGTTCAGCGTGGGGGTCATGGCTGCTGGTCAACTGGATGGGCGGGGTCCCCGTGGCCAAGCAACCACAGGAGCCCTCTGTGATGTCCTAGCCCCTGGCAATCTGTGCTGGCCACACTGGCACTGGGCAGCCCAACTGCCCTGCCACTAGGTCAGGCAACAGCGCCCAGACGCCTGGGCCCTGGCACAGAGGGACGGAAGGATGGGAAGTCAGTGCTGACCGACGAGGGACCTCAGGGCTGGCAGCCAAGAGAAGACAGGTGGAGGTGCGCCCGGGATCCAGGGAGCCCAGGCCAGAGCTGCCTGCATGCCTGCCTGCCTTCCTGGATGTCTGTATGCTGCCTTTGTCTGGGTAGGTTTCTCAGGTCCCCTCCAATCCTGTCCTCTCCTGTCCTCACCATTCTCTCCCCTCTCCTCTCCTCCGCACTTTGCTTCTCTCCTTTGTCTGTCCTCTCTTCCAGGTGCCCTGCTCACCAGCTCCAGCACTTGTGATGGTTCTCCAGTGACAGCTGTTCGCAACCCCTTCCACCCCCTGCCTGCCCCTAATGTGACCCAGCTCACAGGGTCTCCAGCTGACCCCACCCAAACCCACACGCCCCAACACATTCCCTGGTTCAGCCCCTCTGCCCTATTCAGCCAAACTCGCCTTTGCAACCTACCTATGCATCGTTGTTTCTCCTCACCATTCAAGGAGAGATCTCCTTTTGTACTTAGCTTGGTTGACTGGTGGATGGATGGATGGATGGATGGATGAATGGATGGATAGATGTATGGGTGGATGGATGGATGGATGGACAGGTCAATGGATCGGTTTTGTAGAGGCAGAGTACCATATAGGGGTACTGGAGTCCGCGGGTGTCAGATCCTTAGTCAATGTCAAATGTAAAACATTAATTCATCAATAACAGAAATGAATAAGCACCTAAATAAATAAATAAATATAAAAACTGGGTTAAAAAATACATCGCGTCTTTGCCTTTCTGCATATGGAATGCTGTGAGGATCTTAACAAGGAAAGCATTGTCCTGAGTAGCCCATTTGAAGTCGTGGAATATGTCCTTTTCCTTTTTCTTTTTTTACTTTCTATTTTCTTGATTATTCACTGGAATAAATAGACAGGAATTGAGAGGGAAGGGAGGTATAGAGAGTTTGAGACACAAGGAGAGACAACTGCAGCACTTCCGCACCACTTGTAAAGATTTCCCCTGGCAGGTGCGAACCAGGGTGTTGAAGCCCAGTCCTCCTGCATTGTAACATGAGTGCTTAACTGTGTGTGGCACACCTGGTACCCTTGATGGGACACTTTTTTTTAGCAATGAAAAGAAATTCTCGTGGCAAGGTAATAAATAAATGAAGAAGTAAATAAAAGTGCATTTACATTAACTCAGTGGAAACACACAGGGACATATACGTCTCTGTTACCTGTATTACTTCTTCATGTATGGATTGATTGCCTCAAGGGGTTATTGCCACAGCTGAGTGCCTACGCCACGAATAATCCACAGCTCCTGCACTCCATTTGTTCCCCTTTCGCTGCCCTTGTTGCTTGGTCACTGTGGTGGTTATTGTTGTTGTTGTTGTTGTTACTGACCTTGCATCTGACAGACACAAAAGGAGAGAGCAGAGGAAATACAGGGTGGGAGAGAAAGATAGAGCTCCTAAAGACCTGCTTCACCCCCTGTAAAGCGACTCCCCTGCAGGTGGCGGTCTGGGGGCCAGACCCCAAACCCCTCCCCCTGTCCCCTCTATTCGTGAGCGCCACAAGCCCTTAACCCTCTGACATACCGCCAAACCTCCCTGGATTTCCTTTTGAAGGCAGTATCACCTGCCTCGTTTTGAATCCTCATTATCCTGAGAGTCAGTCCTGGAGACAGTGTCATGACACGACACACGGAGATCTCTGTTATCAGAGAGCACCTGGAAGAGCAGCTGGGGCTCTAGTGCCAGGGCAGGAGCAACTCCCCATCCACCTTCCACGGAGTCCACCTGCCTGCATTTTGGTCCTTTTCCCTCCAAAATAGATTTTTCCCTTTTTTCACTTTGAAACAGGCAGGAGACAGGTTACCCAGGCAGGGGAAAAAAAAAATAAAAAGCCTTTTTTTTTTTTTTTTTTTTTTTTTACCGAAGTGAATGACCATCTTCTGGGAAGTATAGGTTTTGAACCTGAAAACTCTGTCTGTCTGTCTCTTAGTCCACAGAAACAGCCACTAGCCCAGCCAGATCTCACGCTCAGATGGGGTGTTTTCGCCAGTCAAAGGTCTGCACAGCGCACTAGGGATTGGGCGGCCTGAGACCCAAATGTTACATTGTAGATGGACTGTTTGCAGTTCTTGCTTCCCTGGACATTGGACTGTCTCAACTCCCTCCCCTACAGCATGAAATAAAGACTCTTGCCAACCTTGGAGCAACTGGAGTGGGGGCGAGGGGAGCTGTTTGCATGTCTGCACTGCTCATGCCCAGGTGTCTGTCGGGGTCCGTGGCAGAGGCTGTAAGGGGGCTAGGGGCCAGAAGGAGACTGTTTGAGAGGCAGGCTGCAGGCAGGGGAGCCCAGGAGTGTGTGCAGGGCTGTGTGTGTGGGTGTGGTGGCAGGGGTTTAGGGCAGGTCCCCCTGCTGGATGGTGAGATGGCAGCTGGGCTGGCCCTGGGCCTTCAGGGCTGAAGGGCAGAAGCAGAGTGGCAGTAAAGTAGCGCAGGGAGGAACACAGTGGATGTTAGTTGGGAGCTGGGGGACAGAGGATAAGGGGAAAGGGGGCATCCTTGAGGAGGGGTCAGGACTAGAGAGTGGGGGCAGCTGGAGGCATGGAAGGTCCCAGGAATCAGGGACTGACAGGAACAGATTCCTACACCCCCCCACTGGATAGAAGCTGCAGAAGCCAGAGCAGCAGCCCTGGCTTGCCTAGGCCAAGGGCCCTGAGTGAGTCCCACTGAGGATGAGGAAGAGGAGCAGGGGGTGGAGGAGGAGGAGGAGGAAGAGGAGGAGGAAGAGGAGGAAGAGGAGTAGGAAGAAGAGGAGGAGGAGGAGGAGGTGGGGGAGCTGTGGGCAGCTGTCAGTAGGCAACGGTGTTAATAGAGGCCTCCATTATGGAGGCATGTGTCCAGGCAGGCACCCACCAACCCTCAGGGGCAGCTCAGGGCACCCAGGGACTTGGTGTGGGTATCTCTGGGGCGGGGACTGTCAGTCAGTCAGCAAGACTGTGTGTCAGTGCACATGGTGGGACAGGGGCCTGGCAGACCTTGGTCCCCCGCCCTGGACTGTCAGATGCCAGCCCCATGCCCAGACACACACCAATCTGCCCATAGCCCCTTGGCCCGGACGACCAGCACCTGCTTTGGCCTGGGGCTCTGGCTCTGGTGGCTGGCCACCACCCCTCAGGTCAAGTTCAGCGTGGCGGTCATGGCTGCTGGTCAACTGGATGGGCGGGTTCCCCATGGCCAAGCAACCACAGGAGCCCTCTGTGATGTCCTAGCCCCTGGCAATCTGTGCTGGCCACACTGGCACTGGGCAGCCCAACTGCCCTGCCACTAGGTCAGGCAACAGCGCCCAGACGCCTGGGCCCTGGCACAGAGGGACGGAAGGATGGGAAGTCAGTGCTGACCGACGAGGGACCTCAGGGCTGGCAGCCAAGAGAAGACAGGTGGAGGTGCGCCCGGGATCCAGGGAGCCCAGGCCAGAGCTGCCTGCATGCCTGCCTGCCTTCCTGGATGTCTGTATGCTGCCTTTGTCCGGGTAGGTTTCTCAGGTCCCCTCCAATCCTGTCCTCTCCTGTCCTAACCATTCTCTCCCCTCTCCTCTCCTCCGTACTTTGCTTCTCTCCTTTGTCTGTCCTCTCTTCCAGGTGCCCTGCTCACCAGCTCCAGCACTTGTGATGGTTCTCCAGTGACAGCTGTTCGCAACCCCTTCCACCCCCTGCCTGCCCCTAATGTGACCCAGCTCACAGGGTCTCCAGCTGACCCCACCCAAACCCACACGCCCCAACACATTCCCTGGTTCAGCCCCTCTGCCCTATTCAGCCAAACTCGCCTTTGCAACCTACCTATGCATCGTTGTTTCTCCTCACCATTCAAGGAGAGATCTCCTTTTGTACTTAGCTTGGTTGACTGGTGGATGGCTGGATGGATGGATGGATGGATGGATGAATGGATGGATAGATGTATGGGTGGATGGATGGATGGATGGACAGGTCAATGGATCGGTTTTGTAGAGGCAGAGTACCATATAGGGGTACTGGAGTCCGCAGGTGTCAGATCCTTAGTCAATGTCAAATGTAAAACATTAATTCATCAATAACAAAAATGAATAAGCACCTAAATAAATAAATAAATATAAAAACTGGGTTAAAAAATACATGGCGTCTTTGCCTTTCTGCATATGGAATGCTGTGAGGATCTTAACAAGGAAAGCATTGTCCTGAGTAGCCCATTTGAAGTCGTGGAATATGTCCTTTTCCTTTTTCTTTTTTTACTTTCTATTTTCTTGATTATTCACTGGAATAAATAGACAGGAATTGAGAGGGAAGGGAGGTATAGAGAGTTTGAGACACAAGGAGAGACAACTGCAGCACTTCCGCACCACTTGTAAAGATTTCCCCTGGCAGGTGCGAACCAGGGTGTTGAAGCCCAGTCCTCCCGCATTGTAACATGAGTGCTTAACTGGGTGTGGCACACCTGGTACCCTTGATGGGACACTTTTTTTTAGCAATGAAAAGAAATTCTCGTGGCAAGGTAATAAATAAATGAAGAAGTAAATAAAAGTGCATTTACATTAACTCAGTGGAAACACACAGGGACATATACGTCTCTGTTACCTGTATTACTTCTTCATGTATGGATTGATTGCCTCAAGGGGTTATTGCCACAGCTGAGTGCCTACGCCACGAATAATCCACAGCTCCTGCACTCCATTTGTTCCCCTTTCGCTGCCCTTGTTGCTTGGTCACTGTGGTGGTTATTGTTGTTGTTGTTGTTGTTACTGACCTTGCATCTGACAGACACAAAAGGAGAGAGCAGAGGAAATACAGGGTGGGAGAGAAAGTTAGAGCTCCTAAAGACCTGCTTCACCCCCTGTAAAGCGACTCCCCTGCAGGTGGCGGTCTGGGGGCCAGACCCCAAATCCTTCCCCCTGTCCCCTCTATTCGTGAGCGCCACAAGCCCTTAACCCTCTGACATACCGCCAAACCTCCCTGGATTTCCTTTTGAAGGCAGTATCACCTGCCTCGTTTTGAATCCTCATTATCCTGAGAGTCAGTCCTGGAGACAGTGTCATGACACGACACACGGAGATCTCTGTTATCAGAGAGCACCTGGAAGAGCAGCTGGGGCTCTAGTGCCAGGGCAGGAGCAACTCCCCATCCACCTTCCACGGAGTCCACCTGCCTGCATTTTGGTCCTTTTCCCTCCAAAATAGATTTTTCCCTTTTTTCACTTTGAAACAGGCAGGAGACAGGTTACCCAGGCAGGGGAAAAAAAAATAAAAAGCCTTTTTTTTTTTTTTTTTTTTTTTTTTTTACCGAAGTGAATGACCATCTTCTGGGAAGTATAGGTTTTGAACCTGAAAACTCTGTCTGTCTGTCTCTTAGTCCAAAGAAACAGCCACTAGCCCAGCCAGATCTCACGCTCAGATGGGGTGTTTTCGCCAGTCAAAGGTCTGCACAGCGCACTAGGGATTGGGCGGCCTGAGACCCAAATGTTACATTGTAGATGGACTGTTTGCAGTTCTTGCTCCCCAGGACATTGGACTGTCTCAACTCCCTCCCCTACAGCATGAAAAAAAGACTCTTGCCAACCTTGGAGCAACTGGAGTGGGGGCGAGGGGAGCTGTTTGCATGTCTGCACTGCTCATGCCCAGGTGTCTGTGGGGGTCCGTGGCAGAGGCTGTAAGGGGGCTAGGGGCCAGAAGGAGACTGTTTGAGAGGCAGGCTGCAGGCAGGGGAGCCCAGGAGTGTGTGCAGGGCTGTGTGTGTGGGTGTGGTGGCAGGGGTTTAGGGCAGGTCCCCCTGCTGGATGGTGAGATGGCAGCTGGGCTGGCCCTGGGCCCTCAGGGCTGAAGGGCAGAAACATGGTGGCAGTAAAGTAGCGCAGGGAGGAACACAGTGGATGTTAGTTGGGAGCTGGGGGACAGAGGGTAAGGGGAAAGGGGGCATCCTTGAGGAGGGGTCAGGACTAGAGAGTGGGGGCAGCTGGAGGCATGGAAGGTCCCAGGAATCAGGGACTGACAGGAACAGATTCCTACACCCCCCCCCACTGGATAGAAGCTGCAGAAGCCAGAGCAGCAGCCCTGGATTGCCTAGGCCAAGGGCCCTGAGTGAGTCCCACTGAGGATGAGGAAGAGGAGGAGGGGGTGGAGGAGGAGGAGGAGGAAGAGGAGGAGGAAGAGGAGGAAGAGGAGTAGGAAGAAGAGGAGGAGGAGGAGGAGGTGGGGGAGGAGGAGGAGGGGCAGGTGGGCAGCTGTCAGTAGGCAACGGTGTTAATAGAGGCCTCCATTACGGAGGCATATCTCCAGGCAGGCACCCACCAACCCTCAGGGGCAGCTCAGGGCACCCAGGGACTTGGTGTGGGTATCTCTGGGGCGGGGACTGTCAGTCAGTCAGCAAGACTGTGTGTCAGTGCACATGGTGGGACAGGGGCCTGGCAGACCTTGGTCCCCCGCCCTGGACTGTCAGATGCCAGCCCCATGCCCAGACACACACCAATCTGCCCATAGCCCCTTGGCCCGGACGACCAGCACCTGCTTTGGCCTGGGGCTCTGGCTCTGGTGGCTGGCCACCACCCCTCAGGTCAAGTTCAGCATGGGGGTCATGGCTGCTGGTCAACTGGATGGGCGGGGTCCCCGTGGCCAAGCAAGCACAGGAGCCCTCTGTGATGTCCTAGCCCCTGGCAATCTGTGCTGGCCACACTGGCACTGGGCAGCCCAACTGCCCTGCCACTAGGTCAGGCAACAGCGCCCAGACGCCTGGGCCCTGGCACAGAGGGACGGAAGGATGGGAAGTCAGTGCTGACCGACGAGGGACCTCAGGGCTGGCAGCCAAGAGAAGACAGGTGGAGGTGCGCCCGGGATCCAGGGAGCCCAGGCCAGAGCTGCCTGCATGCCTGCCTGCCTTCCTGGATGTCTGTATGCTGCCTTTGTCCGGGTAGGTTTCTCAGGTCCCCTCCAATCCTGTCCTCTCCTGTCCTCACCATTCTCTCCCCTCTCCTCTCCTCCGCACTTTGCTTCTCTCCTTTGTCTGTCCTCTCTTCCAGGTGCCCTGCTCACCAGCTCCAGCACTTGTGATGGTTCTCCAGTGACAGCTGTTCGCAACCCCTTCCACCCCCTGCCTGCCCCTAATGTGACCCAGCTCACAGGGTCTCCAGCTGACCCCACCCAAACCCACACGCCCCAACACATTCCCTGGTTCAGCCCCTCTGCCCTATTCAGCCAAACTCGCCTTTGCAACCTACCTATGCATCGTTGTTTCTCCTCACCATTCAAGGAGAGATCTCCTTTTGTACTTAGCTTGGTTGACTGGTGGATGGATGGATGGATGGATGGATGGATGAATGGATGGATAGATGTATGGGTGGATGGATGGATGGATGGACAGGTCAATGGATCGGTTTTGTAGAGGCAGAGTACCATATAGGGGTACTGGAGTCCACGGGTGTCAGATCCTTAGTCAATGTCAAATGTAAAACATTAATTCATCAATAACAAAAATGAATAAGCACCTAAATAAATAAATAAATAAATATAAAAACTGGGTTAAAAAATACATGGCGTCTTTGCCTTTCTGCATATGGAATGCTGTGAGGATCTTAACAAGGAAAGCATTGTCCTGAGTAGCCCATTTGAAGTCGTGGAATATGTCCTTTTCCTTTTTCTTTTTTTACTTTCTATTTTCTTGATTATTCACTGGAATAAATAGACAGGAATTGAGAGGGAAGGGAGGTATAGAGAGTTTGAGACACAAGGAGAGACAACTGCAGCACTTCCGCACCACTTGTAAAGATTTCCCCTGGCAGGTGCGAACCAGGGTGTTGAAGCCCAGTCCTCCTGCATTGTAACATGAGTGCTTAACTGGGTGTGGCACACCTGGTACCCTTGATGGGACACTTTTTTTTAGCAATGAAAAGAAATTCTCGTGGCAAGGTAATAAATAAATGAAGTAAATAAAAGTGCATTTACATTAACTCAGTGGAAACACACAGGGACATATACGTCTCTGTTACCTGTATTACTTCTTCATGTATGGATTGATTGCCTCAAGGGGTTATTGCCACAGCTGAGTGCCTACGCCACGAATAATCCACAGCTCCTGCACTCCATTTGTTCCCCTTTCGCTGCCCTTGTTGCTTGGTCACTGTGGTGGTTATTGTTGTTGTTGTTGTTGTTACTGACCTTGCATCTGACAGACACAAAAGGAGAGAGCAGAGGAAATACAGGGTGGGAGAGAAAGATAGAGCTCCTAAAGACCTGCTTCACCCCCTGTAAAGCGACTCCCCTGCAGGTGGCGGTCTGGGGGCCAGACCCCAAATCCTTCCCCCTGTCCCCTCTATTCGTGAGCGCCACAAGCCCTTAACCCTCTGACATACCGCCAAACCTCCCTGGATTTCCTTTTGAAGGCAGTATCACCTGCCTCGTTTTGAATCCTCATTATCCTGAGAGTCAGTCCTGGAGACAGTGTCATGACACGACACACGGAGATCTCTGTTATCAGAGAGCACCTGGAAGAGCAGCTGGGGCTCTAGTGCCAGGGCAGGAGCAACTCCCCATCCACCTTCCACGGAGTCCACCTGCCTGCATTTTGGTCCTTTTCCCTCCAAAATAGATTTTTCCCTTTTTTCACTTTGAAACAGGCAGGAGACAGGTTACCCAGGCAGGGGAAAAAAAAAAAAAAAAGCCTTTTTTTTTTTTTTTTTTTTTTTTTACCGAAGTGAATGACCATCTTCTGGGAAGTATAGGTTTTGAACCTGAAAACTCTGTCTGTCTGTCTCTTAGTCCACAGAAACAGCCACTAGCCCAGCCAGATCTCACGCTCAGATGGGGTGTTTTCGCCAGTCAAAGGTCTGCACAGCGCACTAGGGATTGGGCGGCCTGAGACCCAAATATTACATTGTAGATGGACTGTTTGCAGTTCTTGCTCCCCAGGACATTGGACTGTCTCAACTCCCTCCCCTACAGCATGAAAAAAAGACTCTTGCCAACCTTGGAGCAACTGGAGTGGGGGCGAGGGGAGCTGTTTGCATGTCTGCACTGCTCATGCCCAGGTGTCTGTGGGGGTCCGTGGCAGAGGCTGTAAGGGGGCTAGGGGCCAGAAGGAGACTGTTTGAGAGGCAGGCTGCAGGCAGGGGAGCCCAGGAGTGTGTGCAGGGCTGTGTGTGTGGGTGTGGTGGCAGGGATTTAGGGCAGGTCACCCTGCTGGATGGTGAGATGGCAGCTGGGCTGGCCCTGGGCCCTCAGGGCTGAAGGGCAGAAGCAGGGTGGCAGTAAAGTAGCGCAGGGAGGAACACAGTGGATGTTAGTTGGGAGCTGGGGGACAGAGGGTAAGGGGAAAGGGGGCATCCTTGAGGAGGGGTCAGGACTAGAGAGTGGGGGCAGCTGGAGGCATGGAAGGTCCCAGGAATCAGGGAATGACAGGAACAGATTCCTACACCCCCCCACTGGATAGAAGCTGCAGAAGCCAGAGCAGCAGCCCTGGCTTGCCTAGGCCAAGGGCCCTGAGTGAGTCCCACTGAGGATGAGGAAGAGGAGGAGGGGGTGGAGGAGGAGGAGGAGGAAGAGGAGGAGGAAGAGGAGGAAGAGGAGTAGGAAGAAGAGGAGGAGGAGGAGGAGGTGGGGGAGGAGGAGGAGGGGCAGGTGGGCAGCTGTCAGTAGGCAACGGTGTTAATAGAGGCCTCCATTATGGAGGCATGTGTCCAGGCAGGCACCCACCAACCCTCAGGGGCAGCTCAGGGCACCCAGGGACTTGGTGTGGGTATCTCTGGGGCGGGGACTGTCAGTCAGTCAGCAAGACTGTGTGTCAGTGCACATGGTGGGACAGGGGCCTGGCAGACCTTGGTCCCCCGCCCTGGACTGTCAGATGCCAGCCCCATGCCCAGACACACACCAATCTGCCCATAGCCCCTTGGCCCGGACGACCAGCACCTGCTTTGGCCTGGGGCTCTGGCTCTGGTGGCTGGCCACCACCCCTCAGGTCAAGTTCAGCGTGGGGGTCATGGCTGCTGGTCAACTGGATGGGCGGGGTCCCCGTGGCCAAGCAACCACAGGAGCCCTCTGTGATGTCCTAGCCCCTGGCAATCTGTGCTGGCCACACTGGCACTGGGCAGCCCAACTGCCCTGCCACTAGGTCAGGCAACAGCGCCCAGACGCCTGGGCCCTGGCACAGAGGGACGGAAGGATGGGAAGTCAGTGCTGACCGACGAGGGACCTCAGGGCTGGCAGCCAAGAGAAGACAGGTGAAGGTGCGCCCGGGATCCAGGGAGCCCAGGCCAGAGCTGCCTGCATGCCTGCCTGCCTTCCTGGATGTCTGTATGCTGCCTTTGTCCGGGTAGGTTTCTCAGGTCCCCTCCAATCCTGTCCTCTCCTGTCCTCACCATTCTCTCCCCTCTCCTCTCCTCCGCACTTTGCTTCTCTCCTTTGTCTGTCCTCTCTTCCAGGTGCCCTGCTCACCAGCTCCAGCACTTGTGATGGTTCTCCAGTGACAGCTGTTTGCAACCCCTTCCACCCCCTGCCTGCCCCTAATGTGACCCAGCTCACAGGGTCTCCAGCTGACCCCACCCAAACCCACACGCCCCAACACATTCCCTGGTTCAGCCCCTCTGCCCTATTCAGCCAAACTCGCCTTTGCAACCTACCTATGCATCGTTGTTTCTCCTCACCATTCAAGGAGAGATCTCCTTTTGTACTTAGCTTGGTTGACTGGTGGATGGATGGATGGATGGATGGATGGATGAATGGATGGATAGATGTATGGGTGGATGGATGGATGGATGGACAGGTCAATGGATCGGTTTTGTAGAGGCAGAGTACCATATAGGGGTACTGGAGTCCGCGGGTGTCAGATCCTTAGTCAATGTCAAATGTAAAACATTAATTCATCAATAACAGAAATGAATAAGCACCTAAATAAATAAATAAATATAAAAACTGGGTTAAAAAATACATGGCGTCTTTGCCTTTCTGCATATGGAATGCTGTGAGGATCTTAACAAGGAAAGCATTGTCCTGAGTAGCCCATTTGAAGTCGTGGAATATGTCCTTTTCCTTTTTCTTTTTTTACTTTCTATTTTCTTGATTATTCACTGGAATAAATAGACAGGAATTGAGAGGGAAGGGAGGTATAGAGAGTTTGAGACACAAGGAGAGACAACTGCAGCACTTCCGCACCACTTGTAAAGATTTCCCCTGGCAGGTGCGAACCAGGGTGTTGAAGCCCAGTCCTCCTGCATTGTAACATGAGTGCTTAACTGGGTGTGGCACACCTGGTACCCTTGATGGGACACTTTTTTTTAGCAATGAAAAGAAATTCTCGTGGCAAGGTAATAAATAAATGAAGAAGTAAATAAAAGTGCATTTACATTAACTCAGTGTAAACACACAGGGACATATACGTCTCTGTTACCTGTATTACTTCTTCATGTATGGATTGATTGCCTCAAGGGGTTATTGCCACAGCTGAGTGCCTACGCCACGAATAATCCACAGCTCCTGCACTCCATTTGTTCCCCTTTCGCTGCCCTTGTTGCTTGGTCACTGTGGTGGTTATTGTTGTTGTTGTTGTTGTTACTGACCTTGCATCTGACAGACACAAAAGGAGAGAGCAGAGGAAATACAGGGTGGGAGAGAAAGATAGAGCTCCTAAAGACCTGCTTCACCCCCTGTAAAGCGACTCCCCTGCAGGTGGCGGTCTGGGGGCCAGACCCCAAATCCTTCCCCCTGTCCCCTCTATTCGTGAGCGCCACAAGCCCTTAACCCTCTGACATACCGCCAAACCTCCCTGGATTTCCTTTTGAAGGCAGTATCACCTGCCTCGTTTTGAATCCTCATTATCCTGAGAGTCAGTCCTGGAGACAGTGTCATGACACGACACACGGAGATCTCTGTTATCAGAGAGCACCTGGAAGAGCAGCTGGGGCTCTAGTGCCAGGGCAGGAGCAACTCCCCATCCACCTTCCACGGAGTCCACCTGCCTGCATTTTGGTCCTTTTCCCTCCAAAATAGATTTTTCCCTTTTTTCACTTTGAAACAGGCAGGAGACAGGTTACCCAGGCAGGGGAAAAAAAAATAAAAAGCCTTTTTTTTTTTTTTTTTTTTTTTTTATCGAAGTGAATGACCATCTTCTGGGAAGTATAGGTTTTGAACCTGAAAACTCTGTCTGTCTGTCTCTTAGTCCAAAGAAACAGCCACTAGCCCAGCCAGATCTCACGCTCAGATGGGGTGTTTTCGCCAGTCAAAGGTCTGCACAGCGCACTAGGGATTGGGCGGCCTGAGACCCAAATGTTACATTGTAGATGGACTGTTTGCAGTTCTTGCTCCCCAGGACATTGGACTGTCTCAACTCCCTCCCCTACAGCATGAAAAAAAGACTCTTGCCAACCTTGGAGCAACTGGAGTGGGGGCGAGGGGAGCTGTTTGCATGTCTGCACTGCTCATGCCCAGGTGTCTGTGGGGGTCCGTGGCAGAGGCTGTAAGGGGGCTAGGGGCCAGAAGGAGACTGTTTGAGAGGCAGGCTGCAGGCAGGGGAGCCCAGGAGTGTGTGCAGGGCTGTGTGTGTGGGTGTGGTGGCAGGGGTTTAGGGCAGTTCCCCCTGCTGGATGGTGAGATGGCAGCTGGGCTGGCCCTGGGCCCTCAGGGCTGAAGGGCAGAAGCATGGTGGCAGTAAAGTAGCGCAGGGAGGAACACAGTGGATGTTAGTTGAGAGCTGGGGGACAGAGGGTAAGGGGAAAGGGGGCATCCTTGAGGAGGGGTCAGGACTAGAGAGTTGGGGCAGCTGGAGGCATGGAAGGTCCCAGGAATCAGGGACTGACAGGAACAGATTCCTACACCCCCCCCACTGGATAGAAGCTGCAGAAGCCAGAGCAGCAGCCCTGGCTTGCCTAGGCCAAGGGCCCTGAGTGAGTCCCACTGAGGATGAGGAAGAGGAGGAGGGGGTGGAGGAGGAGGAGGAGGAAGAGGAGGAGGAAGAGGAGGAAGAGGAGTAGGAAGAAGAGGAGGAGGAGGAGGAGGTGGGGGAGGAGGAGGAGGGGCAGGTGGGCAGCTGTCAGTAGGCAACGGTGTTAATAGAGGCCTCCATTACGGAGGCATGTGTCCAGGCAGGCACCCACCAACCCTCAGGGGCAGCTCAGGGCACCCAGGGACTTGGTGTGGGTATCTCTGGGGCGGGGACTGTCAGTCAGTCAGCAAGACTGTGTGTCAGTGCACATGGTGGGACAGGGGCCTGGCAGACCTTGGTCCCCCGCCCTGGACTGTCAGATGCCAGCCCCATGCCCAGACACACACCAATCTGCCCATAGCCCCTTGGCCCGGACGACCAGCACCTGCTTTGGCCTGGGGCTCTGGCTCTGGTGGCTGGCCACCACCCCTCAGGTCAAGTTCAGCGTGGGGGTCATGGCTGCTGGTCAACTGGATGGGCGGGTTCCCCATGGCCAAGCAACCACAGGAGCCCTCTGTGATGTCCTAGCCCCTGGCAATCTGTGCTGGCCACACTGGCACTGGGCAGCCCAACTGCCCTGCCACTAGGTCAGGCAACAGCGCCCAGACGCCTGGGCCCTGGCACAGAGGGACGGAAGGATGGGAAGTCAGTGCTGACCGACGAGGGACCTCAGGGCTGGCAGCCAAGAGAAGACAGGTGGAGGTGCGCCCGGGATCCAGGGAGCCCAGGCCAGAGCTGCCTGCATGCCTGCCTGCCTTCCTGGATGTCTGTATGCTGCCTTTGTCCGGGTAGGTTTCTCAGGTCCCCTCCAATCCTGTCCTCTCCTGTCCTAACCATTCTCTCCCCTCTCCTCTCCTCCGTACTTTGCTTCTCTCCTTTGTCTGTCCTCTCTTCCAGGTGCCCTGCTCACCAGCTCCAGCACTTGTGATGGTTCTCCAGTGACAGCTGTTCGCAACCCCTTCCACCCCCTGCCTGCCCCTAATGTGACCCAGCTCACAGGGTCTCCAGCTGACCCCACCCAAACCCACACGCCCCAACACATTCCCTGGTTCAGCCCCTCTGCCCTATTCAGCCAAACTCGCCTTTGCAACCTACCTATGCATCGTTGTTTCTCCTCACCATTCAAGGAGAGATCTCCTTTTGTACTTAGCTTGGTTGACTGGTGGATGGCTGGATGGATGGATGGATGGATGGATGAATGGATGGATAGATGTATGGGTGGATGGATGGATGGATGGACAGGTCAATGGATCGGTTTTGTAGAGGCAGAGTACCATATAGGGGTACTGGAGTCCGCGGGTGTCAGATCCTTAGTCAATGTCAAATGTAAAACATTAATTCATCAATAACAAAAATGAATAAGCACCTAAATAAATAAATAAATAAATATAAAAACTGGGTTAAAAAATACATGGCGTCTTTGCCTTTCTGCATATGGAATGCTGTGAGGATCTTAACAAGGAAAGCATTGTCCTGAGTAGCCCATTTGAAGTCGTGGAATATGTCCTTTTCCTTTTTCTTTTTTTACTTTCTATTTTCTTGATTATTCACTGGAATAAATAGACAGGAATTGAGAGGGAAGGGAGGTATAGAGAGTTTGAGACACAAGGAGAGACAACTGCAGCACTTCCGCACCACTTGTAAAGATTTCCCCTGGCAGGTGCGAACCAGGGTGTTGAAGCCCAGTCCTCCTGCATTGTAACATGAGTGCTTAACTGGGTGTGGCACACCTGGTACCCTTGATGGGACACTTTTTTTTAGCAATGAAAAGAAATTCTCGTGGCAAGGTAATAAATAAATGAAGTAAATAAAAGTGCATTTACATTAACTCAGTGGAAACACACAGGGACATATACGTCTCTGTTACCTGTATTACTTCTTCATGTATGGATTGATTGCCTCAAGGGGTTATTGCCACAGCTGAGTGCCTACGCCACGAATAATCCACAGCTCCTGCACTCCATTTGTTCCCCTTTCGCTGCCCTTGTTGCTTGGTCACTGTGGTGGTTATTGTTGTTGTTGTTGTTGTTACTGACCTTGCATCTGACAGACACAAAAGGAGAGAGCAGAGGAAATACAGGGTGGGAGAGAAAGATAGAGCTCCTAAAGACCTGCTTCACCCCCTGTAAAGCGACTCCCCTGCAGGTGGCGGTCTGGGGGCCAGACCCCAAATCCTTCCCCCTGTCCCCTCTATTCGTGAGCGCCACAAGCCCTTAACCCTCTGACATACCGCCAAACCTCCCTGGATTTCCTTTTGAAGGCAGTATCACCTGCCTCGTTTTGAATCCTCATTATCCTGAGAGTCAGTCCTGGAGACAGTGTCATGACACGACACACGGAGATCTCTGTTATCAGAGAGCACCTGGAAGAGCAGCTGGGGCTCTAGTGCCAGGGCAGGAGCAACTCCCCATCCACCTTCCACGGAGTCCACCTGCCTGCATTTTGGTCCTTTTCCCTCCAAAATAGATTTTTCCCTTTTTTCACTTTGAAACAGGCAGGAGACAGGTTACCCAGGCAGGGGAAAAAAAAATAAAAAGCCTTTTTTTTTTTTTTTTTTTTTTTTTTTTTTTATCGAAGTGAATGACCATCTTCTGGGAAGTATAGGTTTTGAACCTGAAAACTCTGTCTGTCTGTCTCTTAGTCCAAAGAAACAGCCACTAGCCCAGCCAGATCTCACGCTCAGATGGGGTGTTTTCGCCAGTCAAAGGTCTGCACAGCGCACTAGGGATTGGGCGGCCTGAGACCCAAATGTTACATTGTAGATGGACTGTTTGCAGTTCTTGCTCCCCAGGACATTGGACTGTCTCAACTCCCTCCCCTACAGCATGAAAAAAAGACTCTTGCCAACCTTGGAGCAACTGGAGTGGGGGCGAGGGGAGCTGTTTGCATGTCTGCACTGCTCATGCCCAGGTGTCTGTGGGGGTCCGTGGCAGAGGCTGTAAGGGGGCTAGGGGCCAGAAGGAGACTGTTTGAGAGGCAGGCTGCAGGCAGGGGAGCCCAGGAGTGTGTGCAGGGCTGTGTGTGTGGGTGTGGTGGCAGGGGTTTAGGGCAGGTCCCCCTGCTGGATGGTGAGATGGCAGCTGGGCTGGCCCTGGGCCCTCAGGGCTGAAGGGCAGAAGCATGGTGGCAGTAAAGTAGCGCAGGGAGGAACACAGTGGATGTTAGTTGGGAGCTGGGGGACAGAGGGTAAGGGGAAAGGGGGCATCCTTGAGGAGGGGTCAGGACTAGAGAGTTGGGGCAGCTGGAGGCATGGAAGGTCCCAGGAATCAGGGACTGACAGGAACAGATTCCTACACCCCCCCCACTGGATAGAAGCTGCAGAAGCCAGAGCAGCAGCCCTGGCTTGCCTAGGCCAAGGGCCCTGAGTGAGTCCCACTGAGGATGAGGAAGAGGAGGAGGGGGTGGAGGAGGAGGAGGAGGAAGAGGAGGAGGAAGAGGAGGAAGAGGAGTAGGAAGAAGAGGAGGAGGAGGAGGAGGTGGGGGAGGAGGAGGAGGGGCAGGTGGGCAGCTGTCAGTAGGCAACGGTGTTAATAGAGGCCTCCATTACGGAGGCATGTGTCCAGGCAGGCACCCACCAACCCTCAGGGGCAGCTCAGGGCACCCAGGGACTTGGTGTGGGTATCTCTGGGGCGGGGACTGTCAGTCAGTCAGCAAGACTGTGTGTCAGTGCACATGGTGGGACAGGGGCCTGGCAGACCTTGGTCCCCCGCCCTGGACTGTCAGATGCCAGCCCCATGCCCAGACACACACCAATCTGCCCATAGCCCCTTGGCCCGGACGACCAGCACCTGCTTTGGCCTGGGGCTCTGGCTCTGGTGGCTGGCCACCACCCCTCAGGTCAAGTTCAGCGTGGGGGTCATGGCTGCTGGTCAACTGGATGGGCGGGTTCCCCATGGCCAAGCAACCACAGGAGCCCTCTGTGATGTCCTAGCCCCTGGCAATCTGTGCTGGCCACACTGGCACTGGGCAGCCCAACTGCCCTGCCACTAGGTCAGGCAACAGCGCCCAGACGCCTGGGCCCTGGCACAGAGGGACGGAAGGATGGGAAGTCAGTGCTGACCGACAAGGGACCTCAGGGCTGGCAGCCAAGAGAAGACAGGTGGAGGTGCGCCCGGGATCCAGGGAGCCCAGGCCAGAGCTGCCTGCATGCCTGCCTGCCTTCCTGTATGTCTGTATGCTGCCTTTGTCCGGGTAGGTTTCTCAGGTCCCCTCCAATCCTGTCCTCTCCTGTCCTCACCATTCTCTCCCCTCTCCTCTCCTCCGCACTTTGCTTCTCTCCTTTGTCTGTCCTCTCTTCCAGGTGCCCTGCTCACCAGCTCCAGCACTTGTGATGGTTCTCCAGTGACAGCTGTTCGCAACCCCTTCCACCCCCTGCCTGCCCCTAATGTGACCCAGCTCACAGGGTCTCCAGCTGACCCCACCCAAACCCACACGCCCCAACACATTCCCTGGTTCAGCCCCTCTGCCCTATTCAGCCAAACTCGCCTTTGCAACCTACCTATGCATCGTTGTTTCTCCTCACCATTCAAGGAGAGATCTCCTTTTGTACTTAGCTTGGTTGACTGGTGGATGGATGGATGGATGGATGGATGGATGGATGAATGGATGGATAGATGTATGGGTGGATGGATGGATGGATGGACAGGTCAATGGATCGGTTTTGTAGAGGCAGAGTACCATATAGGGGTACTGGAGTCCGCGGGTGTCAGATCCTTAGTCAATGTCAAATGTAAAACATTAATTCATCAATAACAAAAATGAATAAGCACCTAAATAAATAAATAAATATAAAAACTGGGTTAAAAAATACATGGCGTCTTTGCCTTTCTGCATATGGAATGCTGTGAGGATCTTAACAAGGAAAGCATTGTCCTGAGTAGCCCATTTGAAGTCGTGGAATATGTCGTTTTCCTTTTTCTTTTTGTACTTTCTATTTTCTTGATTATTCACTGGAATAAATAAACAGGAATTCAGAGGGAAGGGAGGTATAGAGAGTTTGAGACACAAGGAGAGACAACTGCAGCACTTCCGCACCACTTGTAAAGATTTCCCCTGGCAGGTGCGAACCAGGGTGTTGAAGCCCAGTCCTCCTGCATTGTAACATGAGTGCTTAACTGGGTGTGGCACACCTGGTACCCTTGATGGGACACTTTTTTTTAGCAATGAAAAGAAATTCTCGTGGCAAGGTAATAAATAAATGAAGAAGTAAATAAAAGTGCATTTACATTAACTCAGTGTAAACACACAGGGACATATATGTCTCTGTTACCTGTATTACTTCTTCATGTATGGATTGATTGCCTCAAGGGGTTATTGCCACAGCTGAGTGCCTACGCCACGAATAATCCACAGCTCCTGCACTCCATTTGTTCCCCTTTCGCTGCCCTTGTTGCTTGGTCACTGTGGTGGTTATTGTTGTTGTTGTTGTTGTTGTTGTTACTGACCTTGCATCTGACAGACACAAAAGGAGAGAGCAGAGGAAATACAGGGTGGGAGAGAAAGATAGAGCTCCTAAAGAACTGCTTCACCCCCTGTAAAGCGACTCCCCTGCAGGTGGCGGTCTGGGGGCCAGACCCCAAATCCTTCCCCCTGTCCCCTCTATTCGTGAGCGCCACAAGCCCTTAACCCTCTGACATACCGCCAAACCTCCCTGGATTTCCTTTTGAAGGCAGTATCACCTGCCTCGTTTTGAATCCTCATTATCCTGAGAGTCAGTCCTGGAGACAGTGTCATGACACGACACACGGAGATCTCTGTTATCAGAGAGCACCTGGAAGAGCAGCTGGGGCTCTAGTGCCCGGGCAGGAGCAACTCCCCATCCACCTTCCACGGAGTCCACCTGCCTGCATTTTGGTCCTTTTCCCTCCAAAATAGATTTTTCCCTTTTTTCACTTTGAAACAGGCAGGAGACAGGTTACCCAGGCAGGGGGAACAAAAATAAAAAGCCTTTTTTTTTTTTTTTTTTACCAAAGTGAATGACCATCTTCTGGGAAGTATAGGTTTTGAACCTGAAAACTCTGTCTGTCTGTCTCTTAGTCCACAGAAACAGCCACTAGCCCAGCCAGATCTCACGCTCAGATGGGGTGTTTTCGCCAGTCAAAGGTCTGCACAGAGCCCTAGGGATTGGGCGGCCTGAGACCCAAATGTTACATTGTAGATGGACTGTTTGCAGTTCTTGCTCCCCAGGACATTGGACTGTCTCAACTCCCTCCCCTACAGCATGAAAAAAAGACTCTTGCCAACCTTGGAGCAACTGGAGTGGGGGCGAGGGGAGCTGTTTGCATGTCTGCACTGCTCATGCCCAGGTGTCTGTGGGGGTCCGTGGCAGAGGCTGTATGGGGGCTAGGGGCCAGAAGGAGACTGTTTGAGAGGCAGGCTGCAGGCAGGGGAGCCCAGGAGTGTGTGCAGGGCTGTGTGTGTGGGTGTGGTGGCAGGGGTTTCGGGCAGGTCCCCCTGCTGGATGGTGAGATGGCAGCTGGGCTGGCCCTGGGCCCTCAGGGCTGAAGGGCAGAAGCAGGGTGGCAGTAAAGTAGCGCAGGGAGGAACACAGTGGATGTTAGTTGGGAGCTGGGGGACAGAGGGTAAGGGGAAAGGGGGCATCCTTGAGGAGGGGTCAGGACTAGAGAGTGGGGGCAGCTGGAGGCATGGAAGGTCCCAGGAATCAGGGACTGACAGGAACAGATTCCTACACCCCCACTGGATAGAAGCTGCAGAAGCCAGAGCAGCAGCCCTGGCTTGCCTAGGCCAAGGGCCCTGAGTGTGTCCCACTGAGGATGAGGAAGAGGAGGAGGGGGTGGAGGAGGAGGAGGAGGAAGAGGAGGAGGAAGAGGAGGAAGAGGAGTAGGAAGAAGAGGAGGAGGAGGAGGAGGTGGGGGAGGAGGAGGAGGGGCAGGTGGGCAGCTGTCAGTAGGCAACGGTGTTAATAGAGGCCTCCATTACGGAGGCATGTGTCCAGGCAGGCACCCACCAACCCTCAGGGGCAGCTCAAGGCACCCAGGGACTTGGTGTGGGTATCTCTGGGGAGGGGACTGTCAGTCAGTCAGCAAGACTGTGTGTCAGTGCACATGGTGGGACAGGGGCCTGGCAGACCTTGGTCCCCCGCCCTGGACTGTCAGATGCCAGCCCCATGCCCAGACACACACCAATCTGCGCATAGCCCCTTGGCCCGGACGACCAGCACCTGCTTTGGCCTGGGGCTCTGGCTCTGGTGGCTGGCCACCACCCCTCAGGTCAAGTTCAGCGTGGGGGTCATGGCTGCTGGTCAACTGGATGGGCCGGGTCCCCGAGCCAAGCAACCACAGGAGCCCTCTGTGATGCCCTAGCCCCTGGCAATCTGTGCTGGCCACACTGGCACTGGGTAGCCCAACTGCCCTGCCACTAGGTCAGGCAACAGCACCCAGACGCCTGGGCCCTGGCACAGAGGGACGGAAGGATGGGAAGTCAGTGCTGACCGACGAGGGACCTCAGGGCTGGCAGCCAAGAGAAGACAGGTGGAGGTGCGCCCGGGATCCAGGGAGCCCAGGCCAGAGCTGCCTGCATGCCTGCCTGCCTTCCTGGATGTCTGTATGCTGCCTTTGTCCGGGTAGGTTTCTCAGGTCCCCTCCAATCCTGTCCTCTCCTGTCCTCACAATTCTCTCCCCTCTCCTCTGCTCCGCACTTTGCTTCTCTCCTTTGTCTGTCCTCTCTTCCAGGTGCCCTGCTCACCAGCTCCAGCACTTGTGATGGTTCTCCAGTGACAGCTGTTCGCAACCCCTTCCACCCCCTGCCTGCCCCTAATGTGACCCAGCTCACAGGGTCTCCAGCTGACCCCACCCAAACCCACACGCCCCAACACATTCCCTGGTTCAGCCCCTCTTCCCTATTCAGCCAAACTCGCCTTTGCAACCTACCTATGCATCGTTGTTTCTCCTCACCATTCAAGGAGAGATCTCCTTTTGTACTTAGCATGGTTGACTGGTGGATGGATGGATGGATGGATGGATGGATGGATGAATGGATGGATAGATGTATGGGTGGATGGATGGATGGATGGACAGGTCAATGGATCGGTTTTGTAGAGGCAGAGTACCATATAGGGGTACTGGAGTCCACGGGTGTCAGATCCTTAGTCAATGTCAAATGTAAAACATTAATTCATCAACAACAAAAATGAATAAGCACCTAAATAAATAAATAAATATAAAAACTGGGTTAAAAAATACATGGCGTCTTTGCCTTTCTGCATATGGAATGCTGTGAGGATCTTAACAAGGAAAGCATTGTCCTGAGTAGCCCATTTGAAGTCGTGGAATATGTCCTTTTCCTTTTTCTTTTTTTACTTTCTATTTTCTTGATTATTCACTGGAATAAATAGACAGGAATTGAGAGGGAAGGGAGGTATAGAGAGTTTGAGACACAAGGAGAGACAACTGCAGCACTTCCGCACCACTTGTAAAGATTTCCCCTGGCAGGTGCGAACCAGGGTGTTGAAGCCCAGTCCTCCTGCATTGTAACATGAGTGCTTAACTGGGTGTGGCACACCTGGTACCCTTGATGGGACACTTTTTTTTAGCAATGAAAAGAAATTCTCGTGGCAAGGTAATAAATAAATGAAGAAGTAAATAAAAGTGCATTTACATTAACTCAGTGGAAACACACAGGGACATATACGTCTCTGTTACCTGTATTACTTCTTCATGTATGGATTGATTGCCTCAAGGGGTTATTGCCACAGCTGAGTGCCTACGCCACGAATAATCCACAGCTCCTGCACTCCATTTGTTCCCCTTTCGCTGCCCTTGTTGCTTGGTCACTGTGGTGGTTATTGTTGTTGTTGTTGTTGTTGTTGTCGTTGTTACTGACCTTGCATCTGACAGACACAAAAGGAGAGAGCAGAGGAAATACAGGGTGGGAGAGAAAGATAGAGCTCCTAAAGACCTGCTTCACCCCCTGTAAAGCGACTCCCCTGCAGGTGGCGGTCTGGGGGCCAGACCCCAAATCCTTCCCCCTGTCCCCTCTATTCGTGAGCGCCACAAGCCCTTAACCCTCTGACATACCGCCAAACCTCCCTGGATTTCCTTTTGAAGGCAGTATCACCTGCCTCGTTTTGAATCCTCATTATCCTGAGAGTCAGTCCTGGAGACAGTGTCATGACACGACACACGGAGATCTCTGTTATCAGAGAGCACCTGGAAGAGCAGCTGGGGCTCTAGTGCCAGGGCAGGAGCAACTCCCCATCCACCTTCCACGGATTCCACCTGCCTGCATTTTGGTCCTTTTCCCTCCAAAATAGATTTTTCCCTTTTTTCACTTTGAAACAGGCAGGAGACAGGTTACCCAGGCAGGGGAAAAAAAAATAAAAAGCCTTTTTTTTTTTTTTTTTTTTACGGAAGTGAATGACCATCTTCTGGGAAGTATAGGTTTTGAACCTGCAAACTCTGTCTGTCTTTCTCTTAGTCCACAGAAACAGCCACTAGCCCAGCCAGATCTCACGCTCAGATGGGGTGTTTTCGCCAGTCAAAGGTCTGCACAGCGCACTAGGGATTGGGCGGCCTGAGACCCAAATGTTACATTGTAGATGGACTGTTTGCAGTTCTTGCTCCCCAGGACATTGGACTGTCTCAACTCCCTCCCCTACAGCATGAAAAAAAGACTCTTGCCAACCTTGGAGCAACTGGAGTGGGGGCGAGGGGAGCTGTTTGCATGTCTGCACTGCTCATGCCCAGGTGTCTGTGGGGGTCCGTGGCAGAGGCTGTAAGGGGGCTAGGGGCCAGAAGGAGACTGCTTGAGAGGCAGGCTGCAGGCAGGGGAGCCCAGGAGTGTGTGCAGGGCTGTGTGTGTGGGTGTGGTGGCAGGGGTTTCGGGCAGGTCCCCCTGCTGGATGGTGAGATGGCAGCTGGGCTGGCCCTGGGCCCTCAGGGCTGAAGGGCAGAAGCAGGGTGGCAGTAAAGTAGCACAGGGAGGAACACAGTGGATGTTAGTTGGGAGCTGGGGGACAGAGGGTAAGGGGAAAGGGGGCATCCTTGAGGAGGGGTCAGGACTAGAGAGTGGGGGCAGCTGGAGGCATGGAAGGTCCCAGGAATCAGGGACTGACAGGAACAGATTCCTACACCCCCCCACTGGATAGAAGCTGCAGAAGCCAGAGCAGCAGCCCTGGCTTGCCTAGGCCAAGGGCCCTGAGTGAGTCCCACGGAGGATGAGGAAGAGGAGGAGGGGGTGGAGGAGGAGGAGGAGGAAGAGGAGGAGGAAGAGGAGGAAGAGGAGTAGGAAGAAGAGGAGGAGGAGGAGGAGGTGGGGGAGGAGGAGGAGGGGCAGGTGGGCAGCTGTCAGTAGGCAACGGTGTTAATAGAGGCCTCCATTACGGAGGCATGTGTCCAGGCAGGCACCCACCAACCCTCAGGGGCAGCTCAGGTCACCCAGGGACTTGGTGTAGGTATCTCTGGGGCGGGGACTGTCAGTCAGTCAGCAAGACTGTGTGTCAGTGCACATGGTGGGACAGGGGCCTGGCAGAACTTGGTCCCCCGCCCTGGACTGTCAGATGCCAGCCCCATGCCCAGACACACACCAATCTGCCC
Organism: Erinaceus europaeus; assembly: GCF_950295315.1. NCBI lineage: Eukaryota > Metazoa > Chordata > Mammalia > Eulipotyphla > Erinaceidae > Erinaceus > Erinaceus europaeus. The sequence goes on along the minus strand of NW_026647348.1, from coordinate 52,687 downwards.
ATAGCCCCTTGGCCCGGACGACCAGCACCTGCTTTGGCCTGGGGCTCTGGCTCTGGTGGCTGGCCACCACCCCTCAGGTCAAGTTCAGCGTGGGGGTCATGGCTGCTGGTCAACTGGATGGGCGGGGTCCCCGTGGCCAAGCAACCACAGGAGCCCTCTGTGATGTCCTAGCCCCGGGCAATCTGTGCTGGCCACACTGGCACTGGGCAGCCCAACTGCCCTGCCACTAGGTCAGGCAACAGCGCCCAGACGCCTGGGCCCTGGCACAGAGGGACGGAAGGATGGGAAGTCAGTGCTGACCGACGAGGGACCTCAGGGCTGGCAGCCAAGAGAAGACAGGTGGAGGTGCGCCTGGGATCCAGCGAGCCCAGGCCAGAGCTGCCTGCATGCCTGCCTGCCTTCCTGGATGTCTGTATGCTGCCTTTGTCCGGGTAGGTTTCTCAGGTCCCCTCCAATCCTGTCCTCTCCTGTCCTCACCATTCTCTCCCCTCTCCTCTCCTCCGCACTTTGCTTCTTTCTTTTGTCTGTCCTCTCTTCCAGGTGCCCTGCTCACCAGCTCCAGCACTTGTGATGGTTCTCCAGTGACAGCTGTTCGCAACCCCTTCCACCCCCTGCCTGCCCCTAATGTGACCCAGCTCACAGGGTCTCCAGCTGACCCCACCCAAACCCACACGCCCCAACACATTCCCTGGTTCAGCCCCTCTGCCCTATTCAGCCAAACTCGCCTTTGCAACCTACCTATGCATCGTTGTTTCTCCTCACCATTCAAGGAGAGATCTCCTTTTGTACTTAGCTTGGTTGACTGGTGGATGGATGGATGGATGGATGGATGGATGAATGGATGGATAGATGTATGGGTGGATGGATGGATGGATGGACAGGTCAATGGATCGGTTTTGTAGAGGCAGAGTACCATATAGGGGTACTGGAGTCCGCGGGTGTCAGATCCTTAGTCAATGTCAAATGTAAAACATTAATTCATCAATAACAAAAATGAATAAGCACCTAAATAAATAAATAAATAAATATAAAAACTGGGTTAAAAAATACATGGCGTCTTTGCCTTTCTGCATATGGAATGCTGTGAGGATCTTAACAAGGAAAGCATTGTCCTGAGTAGCCCATTTGAAGTCGTGGAATATGTCCTTTTCCTTTTTCTTTTTTTACTTTCTATTTTCTTGATTATTCACTGGAATAAATAGACAGGAATTGAGAGGGAAGGGAGGTATAGAGAGTTTGAGACACAAGGAGAGACAACTGCAGCACTTCCGCACCACTTGTAAAGATTTCCCCTGGCAGGTGCGAACCAGGGTGTTGAAGCCCAGTCCTCCTGCATTGTAACATGAGTGCTTAACTGTGTGTGGCACACCTGGTACCCTTGATGGGACACTTTTTTTTAGCAATGAAAAGAAATTCTCGTGGCAAGGTAATAAATAAATGAAGAAGTAAATAAAAGTGCATTTACATTAACTCAGTGGAAACACACAGGGACATATACGTCTCTGTTACCTGTATTACTTCTTCATGTATGGATTGATTGCCTCAAGGGGTTATTGCCACAGCTGAGTGCCTACGCCACGAATAATCCACAGCTGCTGCACTCCATTTGTTCCCCTTTCGCTGCCCTTGTTGCTTGGTCACTGTGGTGGTTATTGTTGTTGTTGTTGTTGTTGTTGTTGTTACTGACCTTGCATCTGACAGACACAAAAGGAGAGAGCAGAGGAAATACAGGGTGGGAGAGAAAGATAGAGCTCCTAAAGACCTGCTTCACCCCCTGTAAAGCGACTCCCCTGCAGGTGGCGGTCTGGGGGCCAGACCCCAAATCCTTCCCTCTGTCCCCTCTATTCGTGAGCGCCACAAGCCCTTAACCCTCTGACATACCGCCAAACCTCCCTGGATTTCCTTTTGAAGGCAGTATCACCTGCCTCGTTTTGAATCCTCATTATCCTGAGAGTCAGTCCTGGAGACAGTGTCATGACACGACACACGGAGATCTCTGTTATCAGAGAGCACCTGGAAGAGCAGCTGGGGCTCTAGTGCCAGGGCAGGAGCAACTCCCCATCCACCTTCCACGGAGTCCACCTGCCTGCATTTTGGTCCTTTTCCCTCCAAAATAGATTTTTCCCTTTTTTCACTTTGAAACAGGCAGGAGACAGGTTACCCAGGCAGGGGAAAAAAAAATAAAAAGCTTTTTTATTTTATTTATTTATTTATTTTTTTTACCGAAGTGAATGACCATCTTCTGGGAAGTATAGGTTTTGAACCTGAAAACTCTGTCTGTCTGTCTCTTAGTCCACAGAAAGAGCCACTAGCCCAGCCAGATCTCACGCTCAGATGGGGTGTTTTCGCCAGTCAAAGGTCTGCACAGCGCCCTAGGGATTGGGCGGCCTGAGACCCAAATGTTACATTGTAGATGGACTGTTTGCAGTTCTTGCTCCCCAGGACATTGGACTGTCTCAACTCCCTCCCCTACAGCATGAAAAAAAGACTCTTGCCAACCTTGGAGCAACTGGAGTGGGGGCGAGGGGAGCTGTTTGCATGTCTGCACTGCTCATGCCCAGGTGTCTGTGGGGGTCCGTGGCAGAGGCTGTAAGTGGGCTAGGGGCCAGAAGGAGACTGTTTGAGAGGCAGGCTGCAGGCAGGGGAGCCCAGGAGTGTGTGCAGGGCTGTGTGTGTGGGTGTGGTGGCAGGGGTTTAGGGCAGGTCCCCCTGCTGGATGGTGAGATGGCAGCTGGGCTGGCCCTGGGCCCTCAGGGCTGAAGGGCAGAAGCAGGGTGGCAGTAAAGTAGCGCAGGGAGGAACACAGTGGATGTTAGTTGGGAGCTGGGGGACAGAGGGTAAGGGGAAAGGGGGCATCCTTGAGGAGGGATCAGGACTAGAGAGTGGGGGCAGCTGGAGGCATGGAAGGTCCCAGGAATCAGGGACTGACAGGAACAGATTCCTACACCCCCCAACTGGATAGAAGCTGCAGAAGCCAGAGCAGCAGCACTGGCTTGCATAGGCCAAGGGCCCTGAGTGAGTCCCACTGAGGATGAGGAAGAGGAGGAGGGGTTGGAGGAGGAGGAGGAGGAAGAGGAGGAGGAAGAGGAGGAAGAGGAGTAGGAAGAAGAGGAGGAGGAGGAGGAGGTGGGGGAGGAGGAGGAGGGGCAGGTGGGCAGCTGTCAGTAGGCAACGGTGTTAATAGAGGCCTCCATTACGGAGGCATGTGTCCAGGCAGGCACCCACCAACCCTCAGGGGCAGCTCAGGGCACCCAGGGACTTGGTGTGGTTATCTCTGGGGCGGGGACTGTCAGTCAGTCAGCAAGACTGTGTGTCAGTGCACATGGTGGGACAGGGGCCTGGCAGAACTTGGTCCCCCGCCCTGGAATGTCAGATGCCAGCCCCATGCCCAGACACACACCAATCTTCCCATAGCCCCTTGGCCCGGACGACCAGCACCTGCTTTGGCCTGGGGCTCTGGCTCTGGTGGCTGGCCACCACCCATCAGGTCAAGTTCAGCGTGGGGGTCCTGGCTGCTGGTCAACAGGATGGGCGGGGTTCCAGTGGCCAAGCAACCACAGGAGCCCTCTGTGATGTCCTAGCCCCTGGCAATCTGTGTTGGCCACACTGGCACTGGGCAGCCCAACTGCCCTGCCACTATGTCAGGCAACAGCACCCAGACGCCTGGGCCCTGGCACAGAGGGACGGGAGGACGGGAAGTCAGTGCTGACCGACGAGGGACCTCAGGGCTGGCAGCCAAGAGAAGACAGGTGGAGGTGCGCCCGGGATCCAGGGAGCACAGGCCAGAGCTGCCTGCATGCCTGCCTGCCTTCCTGGATGTCTGTATGCTGCCTTTGTCCAGGTAGGTTTCTCAGGTCCCCTCCAATCCTGTCCTCTCCTGTCCTCACCTTTCTCTCCCGTCTCCTCTCCTCCGCACTTTGCTTCTCTCCTTTGTCTGTCCTTTCTTCCAGGTGCCCTGCTCACCAGCTCCAGCACTTGTGATGGTTCTCCAGTGACAGCTGTTCGCAACCCCTTCCACCCCCTGCCTGCCCCTAATGTGACCCAGCTCACAGGGTCTCCAGCTGACCCCACCCAAACCCACACGCCCCAACACATTCCCTGGTTCAGCCCCTCTTCCCTATTCAGCCAAACTCGCCTTTGCAACCTACCTATGCATCGTTGTTTCTCCTCACCATTCAAGGAGAGATCTCCTTTTGTACTTAGCATGGTTGACTGGTGGATGGATGGATGGATGGATGGATGGATGGATGAATGGATGGATAGATGTATGGGTGGATGGATGGATGGATGGACAGGTCAATGGATCGGTTTTGTAGAGGCAGAGTACCATATAGGGGTACTGGAGTCCACGGGTGTCAGATCCTTAGTCAATGTCAAATGTAAAACATTAATTCATCAACAACAAAAATGAATAAGCACCTAAATAAATAAATAAATATAAAAACTGGGTTAAAAAATACATGGCGTCTTTGCCTTTCTGCATATGGAATGCTGTGAGGATCTTAACAAGGAAAGCATTGTCCTGAGTAGCCCATTTGAAGTCGTGGAATATGTCCTTTTCCTTTTTCTTTTTTTACTTTCTATTTTCTTGATTATTCACTGGAATAAATAGACAGGAATTGAGAGGGAAGGGAGGTATAGAGAGTTTGAGACACAAGGAGAGACAACTGCAGCACTTCCGCACCACTTGTAAAGATTTCCCCTGGCAGGTGCGAACCAGGGTGTTGAAGCCCAGTCCTCCTGCATTGTAACATGAGTGCTTAACTGGGTGTGGCACACCTGGTACCCTTGATGGGACACTTTTTTTTAGCAATGAAAAGAAATTCTCGTGGCAAGGTAATAAATAAATGAAGAAGTAAATAAAAGTGCATTTACATTAACTCAGTGGAAACACACAGGGACATATACGTCTCTGTTACCTGTATTACTTCTTCATGTATGGATTGATTGCCTCAAGGGGTTATTGCCACAGCTGAGTGCCTACGCCACGAATAATCCACAGCTCCTGCACTCCATTTGTTCCCCTTTCGCTGCCCTTGTTGCTTGGTCACTGTGGTGGTTATTGTTGTTGTTGTTGTTGTTGTTGTCGTTGTTACTGACCTTGCATCTGACAGACACAAAAGGAGAGAGCAGAGGAAATACAGGGTGGGAGAGAAAGATAGAGCTCCTAAAGACCTGCTTCACCCCCTGTAAAGCGACTCCCCTGCAGGTGGCGGTCTGGGGGCCAGACCCCAAATCCTTCCCCCTGTCCCCTCTATTCGTGAGCGCCACAAGCCCTTAACCCTCTGACATACCGCCAAACCTCCCTGGATTTCCTTTTGAAGGCAGTATCACCTGCCTCGTTTTGAATCCTCATTATCCTGAGAGTCAGTCCTGGAGACAGTGTCATGACACGACACACGGAGATCTCTGTTATCAGAGAGCACCTGGAAGAGCAGCTGGGGCTCTAGTGCCAGGGCAGGAGCAACTCCCCATCCACCTTCCACGGATTCCACCTGCCTGCATTTTGGTCCTTTTCCCTCCAAAATAGATTTTTCCCTTTTTTCACTTTGAAACAGGCAGGAGACAGGTTACCCAGGCAGGGGAAAAAAAAATAAAAAGCCTTTTTTTTTTTTTTTTTTTTACGGAAGTGAATGACCATCTTCTGGGAAGTATAGGTTTTGAACCTGCAAACTCTGTCTGTCTTTCTCTTAGTCCACAGAAACAGCCACTAGCCCAGCCAGATCTCACGCTCAGATGGGGTGTTTTCGCCAGTCAAAGGTCTGCACAGATCACTAGGGATTGGGCGGCCTGAGACCCAAATGTTACATTGTAGATGGACTGTTTGCAGTTCTTGCTCCCCAGGACATTGGACTGTCTCAACTCCCTCCCCTACAGCATGAAAAAAAGACTCTTGCCAACCTTGGAGCAACTGGAGTGGGGGCGAGGGGAGCTGTTTGCATGTCTGCACTGCTCATGCCCAGGTGTCTGTGGGGGTCCGTGGCAGAGGCTGTAAGGGGGCTAGGGGCCAGAAGGAGACTGCTTGAGAGGCAGGCTGCAGGCAGGGGAGCCCAGGAGTGTGTGCAGGGCTGTGTGTGTGGGTGTGGTGGCAGGGGTTTCGGGCAGGTCCCCCTGCTGGATGGTGAGATGGCAGCTGGGCTGGCCCTGGGCCCTCAGGGCTGAAGGGCAGAAGCAGGGTGGCAGTAAAGTAGCACAGGGAGGAACACAGTGGATGTTAGTTGGGAGCTGGGGGACAGAGGGTAAGGGGAAAGGGGGCATCCTTGAGGAGGGGTCAGGACTAGAGAGTGGGGGCAGCTGGAGGCATGGAAGGTCCCAGGAATCAGGGACTGACAGGAACAGATTCCTACACCCCCCCACTGGATAGAAGCTGCAGAAGCCAGAGCAGCAGCCCTGGCTTGCCTAGGCCAAGGGCCCTGAGTGAGTCCCACGGAGGATGAGGAAGAGGAGGAGGGGGTGGAGGAGGAGGAGGAGGAAGAGGAGGAGGAAGAGGAGGAAGAGGAGTAGGAAGAAGAGGAGGAGGAGGAGGAGGTGGGGGAGGAGGAGGAGGGGCAGGTGGGCAGCTGTCAGTAGGCAACGGTGTTAATAGAGGCCTCCATTACGGAGGCATGTGTCCAGGCAGGCACCCACCAACCCTCAGGGGCAGCTCAGGTCACCCAGGGACTTGGTGTAGGTATCTCTGGGGCGGGGACTGTCAGTCAGTCAGCAAGACTGTGTGTCAGTGCACATGGTGGGACAGGGGCCTGGCAGAACTTGGTCCCCCGCCCTGGACTGTCAGATGCCAGCCCCATGCCCAGACACACACCAATCTGCCCATAGCCCCTTGGCCCGGACGACCAGCACCTGCTTTGGCCTGGGGCTCTGGCTCTGGTGGCTGGCCACCACCCCTCAGGTCAAGTTCAGCGTGGGGGTCATGGCTGCTGGTCAACTGGATGGGCGGGGTCCCCGTGGCCAAGCAACCACAGGAGCCCTCTGTGATGTCCTAGCCCCGGGCAATCTGTGCTGGCCACACTGGCACTGGGCAGCCCAACTGCCCTGCCACTAGGTCAGGCAACAGCGCCCAGACGCCTGGGCCCTGGCACAGAGGGACGGAAGGATGGGAAGTCAGTGCTGACCGACGAGGGACCTCAGGGCTGGCAGCCAAGAGAAGACAGGTGGAGGTGCGCCTGGGATCCAGCGAGCCCAGGCCAGAGCTGCCTGCATGCCTGCCTGCCTTCCTGGATGTCTGTATGCTGCCTTTGTCCGGGTAGGTTTCTCAGGTCCCCTCCAATCCTGTCCTCTCCTGTCCTCACCATTCTCTCCCCTCTCCTCTCCTCCGCACTTTGCTTCTTTCTTTTGTCTGTCCTCTCTTCCAGGTGCCCTGCTCACCAGCTCCAGCACTTGTGATGGTTCTCCAGTGACAGCTGTTCGCAACCCCTTCCACCCCCTGCCTGCCCCTAATGTGACCCAGCTCACAGGGTCTCCAGCTGACCCCACCCAAACCCACACGCCCCAACACATTCCCTGGTTCAGCCCCTCTGCCCTATTCAGCCAAACTCGCCTTTGCAACCTACCTATGCATCGTTGTTTCTCCTCACCATTCAAGGAGAGATCTCCTTTTGTACTTAGCTTGGTTGACTGGTGGATGGATGGATGGATGGATGGATGGATGAATGGATGGATAGATGTATGGGTGGATGGATGGATGGATGGACAGGTCAATGGATCGGTTTTGTAGAGGCAGAGTACCATATAGGGGTACTGGAGTCCGCGGGTGTCAGATCCTTAGTCAATGTCAAATGTAAAACATTAATTCATCAATAACAAAAATGAATAAGCACCTAAATAAATAAATAAATAAATATAAAAACTGGGTTAAAAAATACATGGCGTCTTTGCCTTTCTGCATATGGAATGCTGTGAGGATCTTAACAAGGAAAGCATTGTCCTGAGTAGCCCATTTGAAGTCGTGGAATATGTCCTTTTCCTTTTTCTTTTTTTACTTTCTATTTTCTTGATTATTCACTGGAATAAATAGACAGGAATTGAGAGGGAAGGGAGGTATAGAGAGTTTGAGACACAAGGAGAGACAACTGCAGCACTTCCGCACCACTTGTAAAGATTTCCCCTGGCAGGTGCGAACCAGGGTGTTGAAGCCCAGTCCTCCTGCATTGTAACATGAGTGCTTAACTGTGTGTGGCACACCTGGTACCCTTGATGGGACACTTTTTTTTAGCAATGAAAAGAAATTCTCGTGGCAAGGTAATAAATAAATGAAGAAGTAAATAAAAGTGCATTTACATTAACTCAGTGGAAACACACAGGGACATATACGTCTCTGTTACCTGTATTACTTCTTCATGTATGGATTGATTGCCTCAAGGGGTTATTGCCACAGCTGAGTGCCTACGCCACGAATAATCCACAGCTGCTGCACTCCATTTGTTCCCCTTTCGCTGCCCTTGTTGCTTGGTCACTGTGGTGGTTATTGTTGTTGTTGTTGTTGTTGTTGTTGTTACTGACCTTGCATCTGACAGACACAAAAGGAGAGAGCAGAGGAAATACAGGGTGGGAGAGAAAGATAGAGCTCCTAAAGACCTGCTTCACCCCCTGTAAAGCGACTCCCCTGCAGGTGGCGGTCTGGGGGCCAGACCCCAAATCCTTCCCTCTGTCCCCTCTATTCGTGAGCGCCACAAGCCCTTAACCCTCTGACATACCGCCAAACCTCCCTGGATTTCCTTTTGAAGGCAGTATCACCTGCCTCGTTTTGAATCCTCATTATCCTGAGAGTCAGTCCTGGAGACAGTGTCATGACACGACACACGGAGATCTCTGTTATCAGAGAGCACCTGGAAGAGCAGCTGGGGCTCTAGTGCCAGGGCAGGAGCAACTCCCCATCCACCTTCCACGGAGTCCACCTGCCTGCATTTTGGTCCTTTTCCCTCCAAAATAGATTTTTCCCTTTTTTCACTTTGAAACAGGCAGGAGACAGGTTACCCAGGCAGGGGAAAAAAAAATAAAAAGCTTTTTTATTTTATTTATTTATTTATTTTTTTTACCGAAGTGAATGACCATCTTCTGGGAAGTATAGGTTTTGAACCTGAAAACTCTGTCTGTCTGTCTCTTAGTCCACAGAAAGAGCCACTAGCCCAGCCAGATCTCACGCTCAGATGGGGTGTTTTCGCCAGTCAAAGGTCTGCACAGCGCCCTAGGGATTGGGCGGCCTGAGACCCAAATGTTACATTGTAGATGGACTGTTTGCAGTTCTTGCTCCCCAGGACATTGGACTGTCTCAACTCCCTCCCCTACAGCATGAAAAAAAGACTCTTGCCAACCTTGGAGCAACTGGAGTGGGGGCGAGGGGAGCTGTTTGCATGTCTGCACTGCTCATGCCCAGGTGTCTGTGGGGGTCCGTGGCAGAGGCTGTAAGTGGGCTAGGGGCCAGAAGGAGACTGTTTGAGAGGCAGGCTGCAGGCAGGGGAGCCCAGGAGTGTGTGCAGGGCTGTGTGTGTGGGTGTGGTGGCAGGGGTTTAGGGCAGGTCCCCCTGCTGGATGGTGAGATGGCAGCTGGGCTGGCCCTGGGCCCTCAGGGCTGAAGGGCAGAAGCAGGGTGGCAGTAAAGTAGCGCAGGGAGGAACACAGTGGATGTTAGTTGGGAGCTGGGGGACAGAGGGTAAGGGGAAAGGGGGCATCCTTGAGGAGGGATCAGGACTAGAGAGTGGGGGCAGCTGGAGGCATGGAAGGTCCCAGGAATCAGGGACTGACAGGAACAGATTCCTACACCCCCCAACTGGATAGAAGCTGCAGAAGCCAGAGCAGCAGCACTGGCTTGCATAGGCCAAGGGCCCTGAGTGAGTCCCACTGAGGATGAGGAAGAGGAGGAGGGGTTGGAGGAGGAGGAGGAGGAAGAGGAGGAGGAAGAGGAGGAAGAGGAGTAGGAAGAAGAGGAGGAGGAGGAGGAGGTGGGGGAGGAGGAGGAGGGGCAGGTGGGCAGCTGTCAGTAGGCAACGGTGTTAATAGAGGCCTCCATTACGGAGGCATGTGTCCAGGCAGGCACCCACCAACCCTCAGGGGCAGCTCAGGGCACCCAGGGACTTGGTGTGGTTATCTCTGGGGCGGGGACTGTCAGTCAGTCAGCAAGACTGTGTGTCAGTGCACATGGTGGGACAGGGGCCTGGCAGAACTTGGTCCCCCGCCCTGGAATGTCAGATGCCAGCCCCATGCCCAGACACACACCAATCTTCCCATAGCCCCTTGGCCCGGACGACCAGCACCTGCTTTGGCCTGGGGCTCTGGCTCTGGTGGCTGGCCACCACCCATCAGGTCAAGTTCAGCGTGGGGGTCCTGGCTGCTGGTCAACAGGATGGGCGGGGTTCCAGTGGCCAAGCAACCACAGGAGCCCTCTGTGATGTCCTAGCCCCTGGCAATCTGTGTTGGCCACACTGGCACTGGGCAGCCCAACTGCCCTGCCACTATGTCAGGCAACAGCACCCAGACGCCTGGGCCCTGGCACAGAGGGACGGGAGGACGGGAAGTCAGTGCTGACCGACGAGGGACCTCAGGGCTGGCAGCCAAGAGAAGACAGGTGGAGGTGCGCCCGGGATCCAGGGAGCACAGGCCAGAGCTGCCTGCATGCCTGCCTGCCTTCCTGGATGTCTGTATGCTGCCTTTGTCCAGGTAGGTTTCTCAGGTCCCCTCCAATCCTGTCCTCTCCTGTCCTCACCTTTCTCTCCCGTCTCCTCTCCTCCGCACTTTGCTTCTCTCCTTTGTCTGTCCTTTCTTCCAGGTGCCCTGCTCACCAGCTCCAGCACTTGTGATGGTTCTCCAGTGACAGCTGTTCGCAACCCCTTCCACCCCCTGCCTGCCCCTAATGTGACCCAGCTCACAGGGTCTCCAGCTGACCCCACCCAAACCCACACGCCCCAACACATTCCCTGGTTCAGCCCCTCTTCCCTATTCAGCCAAACTCGCCTTTGCAACCTACCTATGCATCGTTGTTTCTCCTCACCATTCAAGGAGAGATCTCCTTTTGTACTTAGCATGGTTGACTGGTGGATGGATGGATGGATGGATGGATGGATGGATGAATGGATGGATAGATGTATGGGTGGATGGATGGATGGATGGACAGGTCAATGGATCGGTTTTGTAGAGGCAGAGTACCATATAGGGGTACTGGAGTCCACGGGTGTCAGATCCTTAGTCAATGTCAAATGTAAAACATTAATTCATCAACAACAAAAATGAATAAGCACCTAAATAAATAAATAAATATAAAAACTGGGTTAAAAAATACATGGCGTCTTTGCCTTTCTGCATATGGAATGCTGTGAGGATCTTAACAAGGAAAGCATTGTCCTGAGTAGCCCATTTGAAGTCGTGGAATATGTCCTTTTCCTTTTTCTTTTTTTACTTTCTATTTTCTTGATTATTCACTGGAATAAATAGACAGGAATTGAGAGGGAAGGGAGGTATAGAGAGTTTGAGACACAAGGAGAGACAACTGCAGCACTTCCGCACCACTTGTAAAGATTTCCCCTGGCAGGTGCGAACCAGGGTGTTGAAGCCCAGTCCTCCTGCATTGTAACATGAGTGCTTAACTGGGTGTGGCACACCTGGTACCCTTGATGGGACACTTTTTTTTAGCAATGAAAAGAAATTCTCGTGGCAAGGTAATAAATAAATGAAGAAGTAAATAAAAGTGCATTTACATTAACTCAGTGGAAACACACAGGGACATATACGTCTCTGTTACCTGTATTACTTCTTCATGTATGGATTGATTGCCTCAAGGGGTTATTGCCACAGCTGAGTGCCTACGCCACGAATAATCCACAGCTCCTGCACTCCATTTGTTCCCCTTTCGCTGCCCTTGTTGCTTGGTCACTGTGGTGGTTATTGTTGTTGTTGTTGTTGTTGTTGTCGTTGTTACTGACCTTGCATCTGACAGACACAAAAGGAGAGAGCAGAGGAAATACAGGGTGGGAGAGAAAGATAGAGCTCCTAAAGACCTGCTTCACCCCCTGTAAAGCGACTCCCCTGCAGGTGGCGGTCTGGGGGCCAGACCCCAAATCCTTCCCCCTGTCCCCTCTATTCGTGAGCGCCACAAGCCCTTAACCCTCTGACATACCGCCAAACCTCCCTGGATTTCCTTTTGAAGGCAGTATCACCTGCCTCGTTTTGAATCCTCATTATCCTGAGAGTCAGTCCTGGAGACAGTGTCATGACACGACACACGGAGATCTCTGTTATCAGAGAGCACCTGGAAGAGCAGCTGGGGCTCTAGTGCCAGGGCAGGAGCAACTCCCCATCCACCTTCCACGGATTCCACCTGCCTGCATTTTGGTCCTTTTCCCTCCAAAATAGATTTTTCCCTTTTTTCACTTTGAAACAGGCAGGAGACAGGTTACCCAGGCAGGGGAAAAAAAAATAAAAAGCCTTTTTTTTTTTTTTTTTTTTACGGAAGTGAATGACCATCTTCTGGGAAGTATAGGTTTTGAACCTGCAAACTCTGTCTGTCTTTCTCTTAGTCCACAGAAACAGCCACTAGCCCAGCCAGATCTCACGCTCAGATGGGGTGTTTTCGCCAGTCAAAGGTCTGCACAGATCACTAGGGATTGGGCGGCCTGAGACCCAAATGTTACATTGTAGATGGACTGTTTGCAGTTCTTGCTCCCCAGGACATTGGACTGTCTCAACTCCCTCCCCTACAGCATGAAAAAAAGACTCTTGCCAACCTTGGAGCAACTGGAGTGGGGGCGAGGGGAGCTGTTTGCATGTCTGCACTGCTCATGCCCAGGTGTCTGTGGGGGTCCGTGGCAGAGGCTGTAAGGGGGCTAGGGGCCAGAAGGAGACTGCTTGAGAGGCAGGCTGCAGGCAGGGGAGCCCAGGAGTGTGTGCAGGGCTGTGTGTGTGGGTGTGGTGGCAGGGGTTTCGGGCAGGTCCCCCTGCTGGATGGTGAGATGGCAGCTGGGCTGGCCCTGGGCCCTCAGGGCTGAAGGGCAGAAGCAGGGTGGCAGTAAAGTAGCACAGGGAGGAACACAGTGGATGTTAGTTGGGAGCTGGGGGACAGAGGGTAAGGGGAAAGGGGGCATCCTTGAGGAGGGGTCAGGACTAGAGAGTGGGGGCAGCTGGAGGCATGGAAGGTCCCAGGAATCAGGGACTGACAGGAACAGATTCCTACACCCCCCCACTGGATAGAAGCTGCAGAAGCCAGAGCAGCAGCCCTGGCTTGCCTAGGCCAAGGGCCCTGAGTGAGTCCCACGGAGGATGAGGAAGAGGAGGAGGGGGTGGAGGAGGAGGAGGAGGAAGAGGAGGAGGAAGAGGAGGAAGAGGAGTAGGAAGAAGAGGAGGAGGAGGAGGAGGTGGGGGAGGAGGAGGAGGGGCAGGTGGGCAGCTGTCAGTAGGCAACGGTGTTAATAGAGGCCTCCATTACGGAGGCATGTGTCCAGGCAGGCACCCACCAACCCTCAGGGGCAGCTCAGGTCACCCAGGGACTTGGTGTAGGTATCTCTGGGGCGGGGACTGTCAGTCAGTCAGCAAGACTGTGTGTCAGTGCACATGGTGGGACAGGGGCCTGGCAGAACTTGGTCCCCCGCCCTGGACTGTCAGATGCCAGCCCCATGCCCAGACACACACCAATCTGCCCATAGCCCCTTGGCCCGGACGACCAGCACCTGCTTTGGCCTGGGGCTCTGGCTCTGGTGGCTGGCCACCACCCCTCAGGTCAAGTTCAGCGTGGGGGTCATGGCTGCTGGTCAACTGGATGGGCGGGGTCCCCGTGGCCAAGCAACCACAGGAGCCCTCTGTGATGTCCTAGCCCCGGGCAATCTGTGCTGGCCACACTGGCACTGGGCAGCCCAACTGCCCTGCCACTAGGTCAGGCAACAGCGCCCAGACGCCTGGGCCCTGGCACAGAGGGACGGAAGGATGGGAAGTCAGTGCTGACCGACGAGGGACCTCAGGGCTGGCAGCCAAGAGAAGACAGGTGGAGGTGCGCCTGGGATCCAGCGAGCCCAGGCCAGAGCTGCCTGCATGCCTGCCTGCCTTCCTGGATGTCTGTATGCTGCCTTTGTCCGGGTAGGTTTCTCAGGTCCCCTCCAATCCTGTCCTCTCCTGTCCTCACCATTCTCTCCCCTCTCCTCTCCTCCGCACTTTGCTTCTTTCTTTTGTCTGTCCTCTCTTCCAGGTGCCCTGCTCACCAGCTCCAGCACTTGTGATGGTTCTCCAGTGACAGCTGTTCGCAACCCCTTCCACCCCCTGCCTGCCCCTAATGTGACCCAGCTCACAGGGTCTCCAGCTGACCCCACCCAAACCCACACGCCCCAACACATTCCCTGGTTCAGCCCCTCTGCCCTATTCAGCCAAACTCGCCTTTGCAACCTACCTATGCATCGTTGTTTCTCCTCACCATTCAAGGAGAGATCTCCTTTTGTACTTAGCTTGGTTGACTGGTGGATGGATGGATGGATGGATGGATGGATGAATGGATGGATAGATGTATGGGTGGATGGATGGATGGATGGACAGGTCAATGGATCGGTTTTGTAGAGGCAGAGTACCATATAGGGGTACTGGAGTCCGCGGGTGTCAGATCCTTAGTCAATGTCAAATGTAAAACATTAATTCATCAATAACAAAAATGAATAAGCACCTAAATAAATAAATAAATAAATATAAAAACTGGGTTAAAAAATACATGGCGTCTTTGCCTTTCTGCATATGGAATGCTGTGAGGATCTTAACAAGGAAAGCATTGTCCTGAGTAGCCCATTTGAAGTCGTGGAATATGTCCTTTTCCTTTTTCTTTTTTTACTTTCTATTTTCTTGATTATTCACTGGAATAAATAGACAGGAATTGAGAGGGAAGGGAGGTATAGAGAGTTTGAGACACAAGGAGAGACAACTGCAGCACTTCCGCACCACTTGTAAAGATTTCCCCTGGCAGGTGCGAACCAGGGTGTTGAAGCCCAGTCCTCCTGCATTGTAACATGAGTGCTTAACTGTGTGTGGCACACCTGGTACCCTTGATGGGACACTTTTTTTTAGCAATGAAAAGAAATTCTCGTGGCAAGGTAATAAATAAATGAAGAAGTAAATAAAAGTGCATTTACATTAACTCAGTGGAAACACACAGGGACATATACGTCTCTGTTACCTGTATTACTTCTTCATGTATGGATTGATTGCCTCAAGGGGTTATTGCCACAGCTGAGTGCCTACGCCACGAATAATCCACAGCTGCTGCACTCCATTTGTTCCCCTTTCGCTGCCCTTGTTGCTTGGTCACTGTGGTGGTTATTGTTGTTGTTGTTGTTGTTGTTGTTGTTACTGACCTTGCATCTGACAGACACAAAAGGAGAGAGCAGAGGAAATACAGGGTGGGAGAGAAAGATAGAGCTCCTAAAGACCTGCTTCACCCCCTGTAAAGCGACTCCCCTGCAGGTGGCGGTCTGGGGGCCAGACCCCAAATCCTTCCCTCTGTCCCCTCTATTCGTGAGCGCCACAAGCCCTTAACCCTCTGACATACCGCCAAACCTCCCTGGATTTCCTTTTGAAGGCAGTATCACCTGCCTCGTTTTGAATCCTCATTATCCTGAGAGTCAGTCCTGGAGACAGTGTCATGACACGACACACGGAGATCTCTGTTATCAGAGAGCACCTGGAAGAGCAGCTGGGGCTCTAGTGCCAGGGCAGGAGCAACTCCCCATCCACCTTCCACGGAGTCCACCTGCCTGCATTTTGGTCCTTTTCCCTCCAAAATAGATTTTTCCCTTTTTTCACTTTGAAACAGGCAGGAGACAGGTTACCCAGGCAGGGGAAAAAAAAATAAAAAGCTTTTTTATTTTATTTATTTATTTATTTTTTTTACCGAAGTGAATGACCATCTTCTGGGAAGTATAGGTTTTGAACCTGAAAACTCTGTCTGTCTGTCTCTTAGTCCACAGAAAGAGCCACTAGCCCAGCCAGATCTCACGCTCAGATGGGGTGTTTTCGCCAGTCAAAGGTCTGCACAGCGCCCTAGGGATTGGGCGGCCTGAGACCCAAATGTTACATTGTAGATGGACTGTTTGCAGTTCTTGCTCCCCAGGACATTGGACTGTCTCAACTCCCTCCCCTACAGCATGAAAAAAAGACTCTTGCCAACCTTGGAGCAACTGGAGTGGGGGCGAGGGGAGCTGTTTGCATGTCTGCACTGCTCATGCCCAGGTGTCTGTGGGGGTCCGTGGCAGAGGCTGTAAGTGGGCTAGGGGCCAGAAGGAGACTGTTTGAGAGGCAGGCTGCAGGCAGGGGAGCCCAGGAGTGTGTGCAGGGCTGTGTGTGTGGGTGTGGTGGCAGGGGTTTAGGGCAGGTCCCCCTGCTGGATGGTGAGATGGCAGCTGGGCTGGCCCTGGGCCCTCAGGGCTGAAGGGCAGAAGCAGGGTGGCAGTAAAGTAGCGCAGGGAGGAACACAGTGGATGTTAGTTGGGAGCTGGGGGACAGAGGGTAAGGGGAAAGGGGGCATCCTTGAGGAGGGATCAGGACTAGAGAGTGGGGGCAGCTGGAGGCATGGAAGGTCCCAGGAATCAGGGACTGACAGGAACAGATTCCTACACCCCCCAACTGGATAGAAGCTGCAGAAGCCAGAGCAGCAGCACTGGCTTGCATAGGCCAAGGGCCCTGAGTGAGTCCCACTGAGGATGAGGAAGAGGAGGAGGGGTTGGAGGAGGAGGAGGAAGAGGAGGAGGAAGAGGAGGAAGAGGAGTAGGAAGAAGAGGAGGAGGAGGAGGAGGTGGGGGAGGAGGAGGAGGGGCAGGTGGGCAGCTGTCAGTAGGCAACGGTGTTAATAGAGGCCTCCATTACGGAGGCATGTGTCCAGGCAGGCACCCACCAACCCTCAGGGGCAGCTCAGGGCACCCAGGGACTTGGTGTGGTTATCTCTGGGGCGGGGACTGTCAGTCAGTCAGCAAGACTGTGTGTCAGTGCACATGGTGGGACAGGGGCCTGGCAGAACTTGGTCCCCCGCCCTGGAATGTCAGATGCCAGCCCCATGCCCAGACACACACCAATCTTCCCATAGCCCCTTGGCCCGGACGACCAGCACCTGCTTTGGCCTGGGGCTCTGGCTCTGGTGGCTGGCCACCACCCATCAGGTCAAGTTCAGCGTGGGGGTCCTGGCTGCTGGTCAACAGGATGGGCGGGGTTCCAGTGGCCAAGCAACCACAGGAGCCCTCTGTGATGTCCTAGCCCCTGGCAATCTGTGTTGGCCACACTGGCACTGGGCAGCCCAACTGCCCTGCCACTATGTCAGGCAACAGCACCCAGACGCCTGGGCCCTGGCACAGAGGGACGGGAGGACGGGAAGTCAGTGCTGACCGACGAGGGACCTCAGGGCTGGCAGCCAAGAGAAGACAGGTGGAGGTGCGCCCGGGATCCAGGGAGCACAGGCCAGAGCTGCCTGCATGCCTGCCTGCCTTCCTGGATGTCTGTATGCTGCCTTTGTCCAGGTAGGTTTCTCAGGTCCCCTCCAATCCTGTCCTCTCCTGTCCTCACCTTTCTCTCCCGTCTCCTCTCCTCCGCACTTTGCTTCTCTCCTTTGTCTGTCCTTTCTTCCAGGTGCCCTGCTCACCAGCTCCAGCACTTGTGATGGTTCTCCAGTGACAGCTGTTCGCAACCCCTTCCACCCCCTGCCTGCCCCTAATGTGACCCAGCTCACAGGGTCTCCAGCTGACCCCACCCAAACCCACACGCCCCAACACATTCCCTGGTTCAGCCCCTCTGCCCTATTCAGCCAAACTCGCCTTTGCAACCTACCTATGCATCGTTGTTTCTCCTCACCATTCAAGGAGAGATCTCCTTTTGTACTTAGCTTGGTTGACTGGTGGATGGATGGATGGATGGATGAATGGATGGATAGATGTATGGGTGGATGGATGGATGGATGGACAGGTCAATGGATCGGTTTTGTAGAGGCAGAGTACCATATAGGGGTACTGGAGTCCGCGGGTGTCAGATCCTTAGTCAATGTCAAATGTAAAACATTAATTCATCAATAACAAAAATGAATAAGCACCTAAATAAATAAATAAATAAATATAAAAACTGGGTTAAAAAATACATGGCGTCTTTGCCTTTCTGCATATGGAATGCTGTGAGGATCTTAACAAGGAAAGCATTGTCCTGAGTAGCCCATTTGAAGTCGTGGAATATGTCCTTTTCCTTTTTCTTTTTTTACTTTCTATTTTCTTGATTATTCACTGGAATAAATAGACAGGAATTGAGAGGGAAGGGAGGTATAGAGAGTTTGAGACACAAGGAGAGACAACTGCAGCACTTCCGCACCACTTGTAAAGATTTCCCCTGGCAGGTGCGAACCAGGGTGTTGAAGCCCAGTCCTCCTGCATTGTAACATGAGTGCTTAACTGGGTGTGGCACACCTGGTACCCTTGATGGGACACTTTTTTTAGCAATGAAAAGAAATTCTCGTGGCAAGGTAATAAATAAATGAAGAAGTAAATAAAAGTGCATTTACATTAACTCAGTGGAAACACACAGGGACATATACGTCTCTGTTACCTGTATTACTACTTCATGTATGGATTGATTGCCTCAAGGGGTTATTGCCACAGCTGAGTGCCTACGCCACGAATAATCCACAGCTGCTGCACTCCATTTGTTCCCCTTTCGCTGCCCTTGTTGCTTGGTCACTGTGGTGGTTATTGTTGTTGTTGTTGTTGTTGTTGTTACTGACCTTGCATCTGACAGACACAAAAGGAGAGAGCAGAGGAAATACAGGGTTGGAGAGAAAGATAGAGCTCCTAAAGACCTGCTTCACCCCCTGTAAAGCGACTCCCCTGCAGGTGGCGGTCTGGGGGCCAGACCCCAAATCCTTCCCCCTGTCCCCTCTATTCGTGAGCGCCACAAGCCCTTAACCCTCTGACATACCGCCAAACCTCCCTGGATTTCCTTTTGAAGGCAGTATCACCTGCCTCGTTTTGAATCCTCATTATCCTGAGAGTCAGTCCTGGAGACAGTGTCATGACACGACACACGGAGATCTCTGTTATCAGAGAGCACCTGGAAGAGCAGCTGGGGCTCTAGTGCCAGGGCAGGAGCAACTCCCCATCCACCTTCCACGGAGTCCACCTGCCTGCATTTTGGTCCTTTTCCCTCCAAAATAGATTTTTCCATTTTTTCACTTTGAAACAGGCAGGAGACAGGTTACCCAGGCAGGGGAAAAAAAATAAAAAGCCTTTTTTTTTTTTTTTTTACCGAAGTGAATGACCATCTTCTGGGAAGTATAGGTTTTGAACCTGAAAACTCTGTCTGTCTGTCTCTTAGTCCACAGAAACAGCCACTAGCCCAGCCATATCTCACGCTCAGATGGGGTGTTTTCGCCAGTCAAAGGTCTGCACAGCGCCCTAGGGATTGGGCGGCCTGAGACCCAAATGTTACATTGTAGATGGACTGTTTGCAGTTCTTGCTCCCCAGGACATTGGACTGTCTCAACTCCCTCCCCTACAGCATGAAAAAAAGACTCTTTCCAACCTTGGAGCAACTGGAGTGGGGGCGAGGGGAGCTGTTTGCATGTCTGCACTGCTCATGCCCAGGTGTCTGTGGGGGTGCGTGGCAGAGGCTGTAAGGGGGCTAGGGGCCAGAAGGAGACTGTTTGAGAGGCAGGCTGCAGGCAGGGGAGCCCAGGAGTGTGTGCAGGGCTGTGTGTGTGGGTGTGGTGGCAGGGGTTTAGGGCAGGTCCCCCTGCTGGATGGTGAGATGGCAGCTGGGCTGGCCCTGGGCCCTCAGGGCTGAAGGGCAGAAGCAGGGTGGCAGTAAAGTAGCGCAGGGAGGAACACAGTGGATGTTAGTTGGGAGCTGGGGGACAGAGGGTAAGGGGAAAGGGGGCATCCTTGAGGAGGGATCAGGACTAGAGAGTGGGGGCAGCTGGAGGCATGGAAGGTCCCAGGAATCAGGGACTGACAGGAACAGATTCCTACACCCCCCCACTGGATAGAAGCTGCAGAAGCCAGAGCAGCAGCACTGGCTTGCCTAGGCCAAGGGCCCTGAGTGAGTCCCACTGAGGATGAGGAAGAGGAGGAGGGGGTGGAGGAGGAGGAGGAGGAAGAGGAGGAGGAAGAGGAGGAAGAGGAGTAGGAAGAAGAGGAGGAGGAGGAGGAGGTGGGGGAGGAGGAGGAGGGGCAGGTGGGCAGCTGTCAGTAGGCAACGGTGTTAATAGAGGCCTCCATTATGGAGGCATGTGTCCAGGCAGGCACCCACCAACCCTCAGGGGCAGCTCAGGGCACCCAGGGACTTGGTGTGGGTATCTCTGGGGCGGGGACTGTCAGTCAGTCAGCAAGACTGTGTGTCAGTGCACATGGTGGGACAGGGGCCTGGCAGACCTTGGTCCCCCGCCCTGGACTGTCAGATGCCAGCCCCATGCCCAGACACACACCAATCTGCCCATAGGCCCTTGGCCCGGACGACCAGCACCTGCTTTGGCCTGGGGCTCTGGCTCTGGTGGCTGGCCACCACCCCTCAGGTCAAGTTCAGCGTGGGGGTCATGGCTGCTGGTCAACTGGATGGGCGGGGTCCCCGTGGCCAAGCAACCACAGGAGCCCTCTGTGATGTCCTAGCCCCTGGCAATCTGTGCTGGCCACACTGGCACTGGGCAGCCCAACTGCCCTGCCACTAGGTAAGGCAACAGCGCCCAGACGCCTGGGCCCTGGCACAGAGGGACGGAAGGATGGGAAGTCAGTGCTGACCGACGAGGGACCTCAGGGCTGGCAGCCAAGAGAAGACAGGTGGAGGTGCGCCTGGGATCCAGGGAGCCCAGGCCAGAGCTGCCTGCATGCCTGCCTGACTTCCTGGATGTCTGTATGCTGCCTTTGTCCAGGTAGGTTTCTCAGGTCCCCTCCAATCCTGTCCTCTCCTGTCCTCACCATTCTCTCCCCTCTCCTCTCCTCCGCACTTTGCTTCTCTCCTTTGTCTGTCCTCTCTTAGGTGTCCTGCTCACCAGCTCCAGCACTTGTGATGGTTCTCCAGTGACAGCTGTTCGCAACCCCTTCCACCCCCTGCCTGCCCCTAATGTGACCCAGCTCACAGGGACTCCAGCTGACCCCACCCAAACCCACACGCCCCAACACATTCCCTGGTTCAGCCCCTCTGCCCTATTCAGCCAAACTCGCCTTTGCAACATACCTATGTATCGTTGTTTCTCCTCACCATTCAAGGAGAGATCTCCTTTTGTACTTAGCTTGGTTGACTGGTGGATGGATGGATGGATGGATGGATGAATGGATGGATAGATGTATGGGTGGATGGATGGATGGATGGACAGGTCAATGGATCGGTTTTGTAGAGGCAGAGTACCATATAGGGGTACTGGAGTCCGCGGGTGTCAGATCCTTAGTCAATGTCAAATGTAAAACATTAATTCATCAATAACAAAAATGAATAAGCACCTAAATAAATAAATAAATATAAAAACTGAGTTAAAAAAATACATGGCGTCTTTGCCTTTCTGCATATGGAATGCTGTGAGGATCTTAACAAGGAAAGCATTGTCCTGAGTAGCCCATTTGAAGTCGTGGAATATGTCCTTTTCCTTTTTCTTTTTTTACTTTCTATTTTCTTGATTATTCACTGGAATAAATAGACAGGAATTGAGAGGGAAGGGAGGTATAGAGAGTTTGAGACACAAGGAGAGACAACTGCAGCACTTCCGCACCACTTGTAAAGATTTCCCCTGGCAGGTGCGAACCAGGGTGTTGAAGCCCAGTCCTCCTGCATTGTAACATGAGTGCTTAACTGGGTGTGGCACACCTGGTACCCTTGATGGGACACTTTTTTTAGCAATGAAAAGAAATTCTCGTGGCAAGGTAATAAATAAATGAAGAAGTAAATAAAAGTGCATTTACATTAACTCAGTGGAAACACACAGGGACATATACGTCTCTGTTACCTGTATTACTACTTCATGTATGGATTGATTGCCTCAAGGGGTTATTGCCACAGCTGAGTGCCTACGCCACGAATAATCCACAGCTGCTGCACTCCATTTGTTCCCCTTTCGCTGCCCTTGTTGCTTGGTCACTGTGGTGGTTATTGTTGTTGTTGTTGTTGTTACTGACCTTGCATCTGACAGACACAAAAGGAGAGAGCAGAGGAAATACAGGGTGGGAGAGAAAGATAGAGCTTCTAAAGACCTGCTTCACCCCCTGTAAAGCGACTCCCCTGCAGGTGGCGGTCTGGGGGCCAGACCCCAAATCCTTCCCCCTGTCCCCTCTATTCGTGAGCGCCACAAGCCCTTAACCCTCTGACATACCGCCAAACCTCCCTGGATTTCCTTTTGAAGGCAGTATCACCTGCCTCGTTTTGAATCCTCATTATCCTGAGAGTCAGTCCTGGAGACAGTGTCATGACACGACACACGGAGATCTCTGTTATCAGAGAGCACCTGGAAGAGCAGCTGGGGCTCTAGTGCCAGGGCAGGAGCAACTCCCCATCCACCTTCCACGGAGTCCACCTGCCTGCATTTTGGTCCTTTTCCCTCCAAAATAGATTTTTCCATTTTTTCACTTTGAAACAGGCAGGAGACAGGTTACCCAGGCAGGGGAAAAAAAAATAAAAAGCCTTTTTTTTTTTTTTTTTACCGAAGTGAATGACCATCTTCTGGGAAGTATAGGTTTTGAACCTGAAAACTCTGTCTGTCTGTCTCTTAGTCCACAGAAACAGCCACTAGCCCAGCCATATCTCACGCTCAGATGGGGTGTTTTCGCCAGTCAAAGGTCTGCACAGCGCCCTAGGGATTGGGCGGCCTGAGACCCAAATGTTACATTGTAGATGGACTGTTTGCAGTTCTTGCTCCCCAGGACATTGGACTGTCTCAACTCCCTCCCCTACAGCATGAAAAAAAGACTCTTTCCAACCTTGGAGCAACTGGAGTGGGGGCGATTGGAGCTGTTTGCATGTCTGCACTGCTCATGCCCAGGTGTCTGTGGGGGTCCGTGGCAGAGGCTGTAAGGGGGCTAGGGGCCAGAAGGAGACTGTTTGAGAGGCAGGCTGCAGGCAGGGGAGCCCAGGAGTGTGTGCAGGGCTGTGTGTGTGGGTGTGGTGGCAGGGGTTTAGGGCAGGTCCCCCTGCTGGATGGTGAGATGGCAGCTGGGCTGGCCCTGGGCCCTCAGGGCTGAAGGGCAGAAGCAGGGTGGCAGTAAAGTAGCGCAGGGAGGAACACAGTGGATGTTAGTTGGGAGCTGGGGGACAGAGGGTAAGGGGAAAGGGGGCATCCTTGAGGAGGGATCAGGACTAGAGAGTGGGGGCAGCTGGAGGCATGGAAGGTCCCAGGAATCAGGGACTGACAGGAACAGATTCCTACACCCCCCCACTGGATAGAAGCTGCAGAAGCCAGAGCAGCAGCACTGGCTTGCCTAGGCCAAGGGCCCTGAGTGAGTCCCACTGAGGATGAGGAAGAGGAGGAGGGGGTGGAGGAGGAGGAGGAGGAAGAGGAGGAGGAAGAGGAGGAAGAGGAGTAGGAAGAAGAGGAGGAGGAGGAGGAGGTGGGGGAGGAGGAGGAGGGGCAGGTGGGCAGCTGTCAGTAGGCAACGGTGTTAATAGAGGCCTCCATTATGGAGGCATGTGTCCAGGCAGGCACCCACCAACCCTCAGGGGCAGCTCAGGGCACCCAGGGACTTGGTGTGGGTATCTCTGGGGCGGGGACTGTCAGTCAGTCAGCAAGACTGTGTGTCAGTGCACATGGTGGGACAGGGGCCTGGCAGACCTTGGTCCCCCGCCCTGGACTGTCAGATGCCAGCCCCATGCCCAGACACACACCAATCTGCCCATAGGCCCTTGGCCCGGACGACCAGCACCTGCTTTGGCCTGGGGCTCTGGCTCTGGTGGCTGGCCACCACCCCTCAGGTCAAGTTCAGCGTGGGGGTCATGGCTGCTGGTCAACTGGATGGGCGGGGTCCCCGTGGCCAAGCAACCACAGGAGCCCTCTGTGATGTCCTAGCCCCTGGCAATCTGTGCTGGCCACACTGGCACTGGGCAGCCCAACTGCCCTGCCACTAGGTAAGGCAACAGCGCCCAGACGCCTGGGCCCTGGCACAGAGGGACGGAAGGATGGGAAGTCAGTGCTGACCGACGAGGGACCTCAGGGCTGGCAGCCAAGAGAAGACAGGTGGAGGTGCGCCCGGGATCCAGGGAGCCCAGGCCAGAGCTGCCTGCATGCCTGCCTGACTTCCTGGATGTCTGTATGCTGCCTTTGTCCAGGTAGGTTTCTCAGGTCCCCTCCAATCCTGTCCTCTCCTGTCCTCACCATTCTCTCCCCTCTCCTCTCCTCCGCACTTTGCTTCTCTCCTTTGTCTGTCCTCTCTTAGGTGTCCTGCTCACCAGCTCCAGCACTTGTGATGGTTCTCCAGTGACAGCTGTTCGCAACCCCTTCCACCCCCTGCCTGCCCCTAATGTGACCCAGCTCACAGGGACTCCAGCTGACCCCACCCAAACCCACACGCCCCAACACATTCCCTGGTTCAGCCCCTCTGCCCTATTCAGCCAAACTCGCCTTTGCAACATACCTATGTATCGTTGTTTCTCCTCACCATTCAAGGAGAGATCTCCTTTTGTACTTAGCTTGGTTGACTGGTGGATGGATGGATGGATGGATGGATGAATGGATGGATAGATGTATGGGTGGATGGATGGATGGATGCACAGGTCAATGGATCGGTTTTGTAGAGGCAGAGTACCATATAGGGGTACTGGAGTCCGCGGGTGTCAGATCCTTAGTCAATGTCAAATGTAAAACATTAATTCATCAATAACAAAAATGAATAAGCACCTAAATAAATAAATAAATATAAAAACTGAGTTAAAAAAATACATGGCGTCTTTGCCTTTCTGCATATGGAATGCTGTGAGGATCTTAACAAGGAAAGCATTGTCCTGAGTAGCCCATTTGAAGTCGTGGAATATGTCCTTTTCCTTTTTCTTTTTTTACTTTCTATTTTCTTGATTATTCACTGGAATAAATAGACAGGAATTGAGAGGGAAGGGAGGTATAGAGAGTTTGAGACACAAGGAGAGACAACTGCAGCACTTCCGCACCACTTGTAAAGATTTCCCCTGGCAGGTGCGAACCAGGGTGTTGAAGCCCAGTCCTCCTGCATTGTAACATGAGTGCTTAACTGGGTGTGGCACACCTGGTACCCTTGATGGGACACTTTTTTTAGCAATGAAAAGAAATTCTCGTGGCAAGGTAATAAATAAATGAAGAAGTAAATAAAAGTGCATTTACATTAACTCAGTGGAAACACACAGGGACATATACGTCTCTGTTACCTGTATTACTACTTCATGTATGGATTGATTGCCTCAAGGGGTTATTGCCACAGCTGAGTGCCTACGCCACGAATAATCCACAGCTGCTGCACTCCATTTGTTCCCCTTTCGCTGCCCTTGTTGCTTGGTCACTGTGGTGGTTATTGTTGTTGTTGTTGTTGTTGTTGTTACTGACCTTGCATCTGACAGACACAAAAGGAGAGAGCAGAGGAAATACAGGGTGGGAGAGAAAGATAGAGCTTCTAAAGACCTGCTTCACCCCCTGTAAAGCGACTCCCCTGCAGGTGGCGGTCTGGGGGCCAGACCCCAAATCCTTCCCCCTGTCCCCTCTATTCGTGAGCGCCACAAGCCCTTAACCCTCTGACATACCGCCAAACCTCCCTGGATTTCCTTTTGAAGGCAGTATCACCTGCCTCGTTTTGAATCCTCATTATCCTGAGAGTCAGTCCTGGAGACAGTGTCATGACACGACACACGGAGATCTCTGTTATCAGAGAGCACCTGGAAGAGCAGCTGGGGCTCTAGTGCCAGGGCAGGAGCAACTCCCCATCCACCTTCCACGGAGTCCACCTGCCTGCATTTTGGTCCTTTTCCCTCCAAAATAGATTTTTCCATTTTTTCACTTTGAAACAGGCAGGAGACAGGTTACCCAGGCAGGGGAAAAAAAATAAAAAGCCTTTTTTTTTTTTTTTTTACCGAAGTGAATGACCATCTTCTGGGAAGTATAGGTTTTGAACCTGAAAACTCTGTCTGTCTGTCTCTTAGTCCACAGAAACAGCCACTAGCCCAGCCATATCTCACGCTCAGATGGGGTGTTTTCGCCAGTCAAAGGTCTGCACAGCGCCCTAGGGATTGGGCGGCCTGAGACCCAAATGTTACATTGTAGATGGACTGTTTGCAGTTCTTGCTCCCCAGGACATTGGACTGTCTCAACTCCCTCCCCTACAGCATGAAAAAAAGACTCTTTCCAACCTTGGAGCAACTGGAGTGGGGGCGAGGGGAGCTGTTTGCATGTCTGCACTGCTCATGCCCAGGTGTCTGTGGGGGTGCGTGGCAGAGGCTGTAAGGGGGCTAGGGGCCAGAAGGAGACTGTTTGAGAGGCAGGCTGCAGGCAGGGGAGCCCAGGAGTGTGTGCAGGGCTGTGTGTGTGGGTGTGGTGGCAGGGGTTTAGGGCAGGTCCCCCTGCTGGATGGTGAGATGGCAGCTGGGCTGGCCCTGGGCCCTCAGGGCTGAAGGGCAGAAGCAGGGTGGCAGTAAAGTAGCGCAGGGAGGAACACAGTGGATGTTAGTTGGGAGCTGGGGGACAGAGGGTAAGGGGAAAGGGGGCATCCTTGAGGAGGGATCAGGACTAGAGAGTGGGGGCAGCTGGAGGCATGGAAGGTCCCAGGAATCAGGGACTGACAGGAACAGATTCCTACACCCCCCCACTGGATAGAAGCTGCAGAAGCCAGAGCAGCAGCACTGGCTTGCCTAGGCCAAGGGCCCTGAGTGAGTCCCACTGAGGATGAGGAAGAGGAGGAGGGGGTGGAGGAGGAGGAGGAGGAAGAGGAGGAGGAAGAGGAGGAAGAGGAGTAGGAAGAAGAGGAGGAGGAGGAGGAGGTGGGGGAGGAGGAGGAGGGGCAGGTGGGCAGCTGTCAGTAGGCAACGGTGTTAATAGAGGCCTCCATTATGGAGGCATGTGTCCAGGCAGGCACCCACCAACCCTCAGGGGCAGCTCAGGGCACCCAGGGACTTGGTGTGGGTATCTCTGGGGCGGGGACTGTCAGTCAGTCAGCAAGACTGTGTGTCAGTGCACATGGTGGGACAGGGGCCTGGCAGACCTTGGTCCCCCGCCCTGGACTGTCAGATGCCAGCCCCATGCCCAGACACACACCAATCTGCCCATAGGCCCTTGGCCCGGACGACCAGCACCTGCTTTGGCCTGGGGCTCTGGCTCTGGTGGCTGGCCACCACCCCTCAGGTCAAGTTCAGCGTGGGGGTCATGGCTGCTGGTCAACTGGATGGGCGGGGTCCCCGTGGCCAAGCAACCACAGGAGCCCTCTGTGATGTCCTAGCCCCTGGCAATCTGTGCTGGCCACACTGGCACTGGGCAGCCCAACTGCCCTGCCACTAGGTAAGGCAACAGCGCCCAGACGCCTGGGCCCTGGCACAGAGGGACGGAAGGATGGGAAGTCAGTGCTGACCGACGAGGGACCTCAGGGCTGGCAGCCAAGAGAAGACAGGTGGAGGTGCGCCTGGGATCCAGGGAGCCCAGGCCAGAGCTGCCTGCATGCCTGCCTGACTTCCTGGATGTCTGTATGCTGCCTTTGTCCAGGTAGGTTTCTCAGGTCCCCTCCAATCCTGTCCTCTCCTGTCCTCACCATTCTCTCCCCTCTCCTCTCCTCCGCACTTTGCTTCTCTCCTTTGTCTGTCCTCTCTTAGGTGTCCTGCTCACCAGCTCCAGCACTTGTGATGGTTCTCCAGTGACAGCTGTTCGCAACCCCTTCCACCCCCTGCCTGCCCCTAATGTGACCCAGCTCACAGGGACTCCAGCTGACCCCACCCAAACCCACACGCCCCAACACATTCCCTGGTTCAGCCCCTCTGCCCTATTCAGCCAAACTCGCCTTTGCAACATACCTATGTATCGTTGTTTCTCCTCACCATTCAAGGAGAGATCTCCTTTTGTACTTAGCTTGGTTGACTGGTGGATGGATGGATGGATGGATGGATGAATGGATGGATAGATGTATGGGTGGATGGATGGATGGATGGACAGGTCAATGGATCGGTTTTGTAGAGGCAGAGTACCATATAGGGGTACTGGAGTCCGCGGGTGTCAGATCCTTAGTCAATGTCAAATGTAAAACATTAATTCATCAATAACAAAAATGAATAAGCACCTAAATAAATAAATAAATATAAAAACTGAGTTAAAAAAATACATGGCGTCTTTGCCTTTCTGCATATGGAATGCTGTGAGGATCTTAACAAGGAAAGCATTGTCCTGAGTAGCCCATTTGAAGTCGTGGAATATGTCCTTTTCCTTTTTCTTTTTTTACTTTCTATTTTCTTGATTATTCACTGGAATAAATAGACAGGAATTGAGAGGGAAGGGAGGTATAGAGAGTTTGAGACACAAGGAGAGACAACTGCAGCACTTCCGCACCACTTGTAAAGATTTCCCCTGGCAGGTGCGAACCAGGGTGTTGAAGCCCAGTCCTCCTGCATTGTAACATGAGTGCTTAACTGGGTGTGGCACACCTGGTACCCTTGATGGGACACTTTTTTTAGCAATGAAAAGAAATTCTCGTGGCAAGGTAATAAATAAATGAAGAAGTAAATAAAAGTGCATTTACATTAACTCAGTGGAAACACACAGGGACATATACGTCTCTGTTACCTGTATTACTACTTCATGTATGGATTGATTGCCTCAAGGGGTTATTGCCACAGCTGAGTGCCTACGCCACGAATAATCCACAGCTGCTGCACTCCATTTGTTCCCCTTTCGCTGCCCTTGTTGCTTGGTCACTGTGGTGGTTATTGTTGTTGTTGTTGTTGTTACTGACCTTGCATCTGACAGACACAAAAGGAGAGAGCAGAGGAAATACAGGGTGGGAGAGAAAGATAGAGCTTCTAAAGACCTGCTTCACCCCCTGTAAAGCGACTCCCCTGCAGGTGGCGGTCTGGGGGCCAGACCCCAAATCCTTCCCCCTGTCCCCTCTATTCGTGAGCGCCACAAGCCCTTAACCCTCTGACATACCGCCAAACCTCCCTGGATTTCCTTTTGAAGGCAGTATCACCTGCCTCGTTTTGAATCCTCATTATCCTGAGAGTCAGTCCTGGAGACAGTGTCATGACACGACACACGGAGATCTCTGTTATCAGAGAGCACCTGGAAGAGCAGCTGGGGCTCTAGTGCCAGGGCAGGAGCAACTCCCCATCCACCTTCCACGGAGTCCACCTGCCTGCATTTTGGTCCTTTTCCCTCCAAAATAGATTTTTCCATTTTTTCACTTTGAAACAGGCAGGAGACAGGTTACCCAGGCAGGGGAAAAAAAAATAAAAAGCCTTTTTTTTTTTTTTTTTACCGAAGTGAATGACCATCTTCTGGGAAGTATAGGTTTTGAACCTGAAAACTCTGTCTGTCTGTCTCTTAGTCCACAGAAACAGCCACTAGCCCAGCCATATCTCACGCTCAGATGGGGTGTTTTCGCCAGTCAAAGGTCTGCACAGCGCCCTAGGGATTGGGCGGCCTGAGACCCAAATGTTACATTGTAGATGGACTGTTTGCAGTTCTTGCTCCCCAGGACATTGGACTGTCTCAACTCCCTCCCCTACAGCATGAAAAAAAGACTCTTTCCAACCTTGGAGCAACTGGAGTGGGGGCGATTGGAGCTGTTTGCATGTCTGCACTGCTCATGCCCAGGTGTCTGTGGGGGTCCGTGGCAGAGGCTGTAAGGGGGCTAGGGGCCAGAAGGAGACTGTTTGAGAGGCAGGCTGCAGGCAGGGGAGCCCAGGAGTGTGTGCAGGGCTGTGTGTGTGGGTGTGGTGGCAGGGGTTTAGGGCAGGTCCCCCTGCTGGATGGTGAGATGGCAGCTGGGCTGGCCCTGGGCCCTCAGGGCTGAAGGGCAGAAGCAGGGTGGCAGTAAAGTAGCGCAGGGAGGAACACAGTGGATGTTAGTTGGGAGCTGGGGGACAGAGGGTAAGGGGAAAGGGGGCATCCTTGAGGAGGGATCAGGACTAGAGAGTGGGGGCAGCTGGAGGCATGGAAGGTCCCAGGAATCAGGGACTGACAGGAACAGATTCCTACACCCCCCCACTGGATAGAAGCTGCAGAAGCCAGAGCAGCAGCACTGGCTTGCCTAGGCCAAGGGCCCTGAGTGAGTCCCACTGAGGATGAGGAAGAGGAGGAGGGGGTGGAGGAGGAGGAGGAGGAAGAGGAGGAGGAAGAGGAGGAAGAGGAGTAGGAAGAAGAGGAGGAGGAGGAGGAGGTGGGGGAGGAGGAGGAGGGGCAGGTGGGCAGCTGTCAGTAGGCAACGGTGTTAATAGAGGCCTCCATTATGGAGGCATGTGTCCAGGCAGGCACCCACCAACCCTCAGGGGCAGCTCAGGGCACCCAGGGACTTGGTGTGGGTATCTCTGGGGCGGGGACTGTCAGTCAGTCAGCAAGACTGTGTGTCAGTGCACATGGTGGGACAGGGGCCTGGCAGACCTTGGTCCCCCGCCCTGGACTGTCAGATGCCAGCCCCATGCCCAGACACACACCAATCTGCCCATAGGCCCTTGGCCCGGACGACCAGCACCTGCTTTGGCCTGGGGCTCTGGCTCTGGTGGCTGGCCACCACCCCTCAGGTCAAGTTCAGCGTGGGGGTCATGGCTGCTGGTCAACTGGATGGGCGGGGTCCCCGTGGCCAAGCAACCACAGGAGCCCTCTGTGATGTCCTAGCCCCTGGCAATCTGTGCTGGCCACACTGGCACTGGGCAGCCCAACTGCCCTGCCACTAGGTAAGGCAACAGCGCCCAGACGCCTGGGCCCTGGCACAGAGGGACGGAAGGATGGGAAGTCAGTGCTGACCGACGAGGGACCTCAGGGCTGGCAGCCAAGAGAAGACAGGTGGAGGTGCGCCCGGGATCCAGGGAGCCCAGGCCAGAGCTGCCTGCATGCCTGCCTGACTTCCTGGATGTCTGTATGCTGCCTTTGTCCAGGTAGGTTTCTCAGGTCCCCTCCAATCCTGTCCTCTCCTGTCCTCACCATTCTCTCCCCTCTCCTCTCCTCCGCACTTTGCTTCTCTCCTTTGTCTGTCCTCTCTTAGGTGTCCTGCTCACCAGCTCCAGCACTTGTGATGGTTCTCCAGTGACAGCTGTTCGCAACCCCTTCCACCCCCTGCCTGCCCCTAATGTGACCCAGCTCACAGGGACTCCAGCTGACCCCACCCAAACCCACACGCCCCAACACATTCCCTGGTTCAGCCCCTCTGCCCTATTCAGCCAAACTCGCCTTTGCAACATACCTATGTATCGTTGTTTCTCCTCACCATTCAAGGAGAGATCTCCTTTTGTACTTAGCTTGGTTGACTGGTGGATGGATGGATGGATGGATGGATGAATGGATGGATAGATGTATGGGTGGATGGATGGATGGATGCACAGGTCAATGGATCGGTTTTGTAGAGGCAGAGTACCATATAGGGGTACTGGAGTCCGCGGGTGTCAGATCCTTAGTCAATGTCAAATGTAAAACATTAATTCATCAATAACAAAAATGAATAAGCACCTAAATAAATAAATAAATATAAAAACTGAGTTAAAAAAATACATGGCGTCTTTGCCTTTCTGCATATGGAATGCTGTGAGGATCTTAACAAGGAAAGCATTGTCCTGAGTAGCCCATTTGAAGTCGTGGAATATGTCCTTTTCCTTTTTCTTTTTTTACTTTCTATTTTCTTGATTATTCACTGGAATAAATAGACAGGAATTGAGAGGGAAGGGAGGTATAGAGAGTTTGAGACACAAGGAGAGACAACTGCAGCACTTCCGCACCACTTGTAAAGATTTCCCCTGGCAGGTGCGAACCAGGGTGTTGAAGCCCAGTCCTCCTGCATTGTAACATGAGTGCTTAACTGGGTGTGGCACACCTGGTACCCTTGATGGGACACTTTTTTTAGCAATGAAAAGAAATTCTCGTGGCAAGGTAATAAATAAATGAAGAAGTAAATAAAAGTGCATTTACATTAACTCAGTGGAAACACACAGGGACATATACGTCTCTGTTACCTGTATTACTACTTCATGTATGGATTGATTGCCTCAAGGGGTTATTGCCACAGCTGAGTGCCTACGCCACGAATAATCCACAGCTGCTGCACTCCATTTGTTCCCCTTTCGCTGCCCTTGTTGCTTGGTCACTGTGGTGGTTATTGTTGTTGTTGTTGTTGTTGTTGTTACTGACCTTGCATCTGACAGACACAAAAGGAGAGAGCAGAGGAAATACAGGGTGGGAGAGAAAGATAGAGCTTCTAAAGACCTGCTTCACCCCCTGTAAAGCGACTCCCCTGCAGGTGGCGGTCTGGGGGCCAGACCCCAAATCCTTCCCCCTGTCCCCTCTATTCGTGAGCGCCACAAGCCCTTAACC
Organism: Erinaceus europaeus; assembly: GCF_950295315.1. NCBI lineage: Eukaryota > Metazoa > Chordata > Mammalia > Eulipotyphla > Erinaceidae > Erinaceus > Erinaceus europaeus. Next base: position 20,280 of record NW_026647348.1, on the reverse strand, counting down.
CTCTGACATACCGCCAAACCTCCCTGGATTTCCTTTTGAAGGCAGTATCACCTGCCTCGTTTTGAATCCTCATTATCCTGAGAGTCAGTCCTGGAGACAGTGTCATGACACGACACACGGAGATCTCTGTTATCAGAGAGCACCTGGAAGAGCAGCTGGGGCTCTAGTGCCAGGGCAGGAGCAACTCCCCATCCACCTTCCACGGAGTCCACCTGCCTGCATTTTGGTCCTTTTCCCTCCAAAATAGATTTTTCCATTTTTTCACTTTGAAACAGGCAGGAGACAGGTTACCCAGGCAGGGGAAAAAAAAAATAAATAGCCTTTTTTTTTTTTTTTTTACCGAAGTGAATGACCATCTTCTGGGAAGTATAGGTTTTGAACCTGAAAACTCTGTCTGTCTGTCTCTTAGTCCACAGAAACAGCCACTAGCCCAGCCATATCTCACGCTCAGATGGGGTGTTTTCGCCAGTCAAAGGTCTGCACAGCGCCCTAGGGATTGGGCGGCCTGAGACCCAAATGTTACATTGTAGATGGACTGTTTGCAGTTCTTGCTCCCCAGGACATTGGACTGTCTCAACTCCCTCCCCTACAGCATGAAAAAAAGACTCTTGCCAACCTTGGAGCAACTGGAGTGGGGGCGAGGGGAGCTGTTTGCATGTCTGCACTGCTCATGCCCAGGTGTCTGTGGGGGTCCGTGGCAGAGGCTGTAAGGGGGCTAGGGGCCAGAAGGAGACTGTTTGAGAGGCAGGCTGCAGGCAGGGGAGCCCAGGAGTGTGTGCAGGGCTGTGTGTGTGGGTGTGGTGGCAGGGGTTTAGGGCAGGTCCCCCTGCTGGATGGTGAGATGGCAGCTGGGCTGGCCCTGGGCCCTCAGGGCTGAAGGGCAGAAGCAGGGTGGCAGTAAAGTAGCGCAGGGAGGAACACAGTGGATGTTAGTTGGGAGCTGGGGGACAGAGGGTAAGGGGAAAGGGGGCATCCTTGAGGAGGGATCAGGACTAGAGAGTGGGGGCAGCTGGAGGCATGGAAGGTCCCAGGAATCAGGGACTGACAGGAACAGATTCCTACACCCCCCCACTGGATAGAAGCTGCAGAAGCCAGAGCAGCAGCACTGGCTTGCCTAGGCCAAGGGCCCTGAGTGAGTCCCACTGAGGATGAGGAAGAGGAGCAGGGGGTGGAGGAGGAGGAGGAGGAAGAGGAGGAGGAAGAGGAGGAAGAGGAGTAGGAAGAAGAGGAGGAGGAGGAGGAGGTGGGGGAGGAGGAGGAGGGGCAGGTGGGCAGCTGTCAGTAGGCAACGGTGTTAATAGAGGCCTCCATTACGGAGGCATGTGTCCAGGCAGGCACCCACCAACCCTCAGGGGCAGCTCAGGGCACCCAGGGACTTGGTGTGGGTATCTCTGGGGCGGGGACTGTCAGTCAGTCAGCAAGACTGTGTGTCAGTGCACATGGTGGGACAGGGGCCTGGCAGACCTTGGTCCCCCGCCCTGGACTGTCAGATGCCAGCCCCATGCCCAGACACACACCAATCTGCCCATAGGCCCTTGGCCCGGACGACCAGCACCTGCTTTGGCCTGGGGCTCTGGCTCTGGTGGCTGGCCACCACCCCTCAGGTCAAGTTCAGCGTGGGGGTCATGGCTGCTGGTCAACTGGATGGGCGGGGTCCCCGTGGCCAAGCAACCACAGGAGCCCTCTGTGATGTCCTAGCCCCTGGCAATCTGTGCTGGCCACACTGGCACTGGGCAGCCCAACTGCCCTGCCACTAGGTAAGGCAACAGCGCCCAGACGCCTGGGCCCTGGCACAGAGGGACGGAAGGATGGGAAGTCAGTGCTGACCGACGAGGGACCTCAGGGCTGGCAGCCAAGAGAAGACAGGTGGAGGTGCGCCCGGGATCCAGGGAGCCCAGGCCAGAGCTGCCTGCATGCCTGCCTGCCTTCCTGGATGTCTGTATGCTGCCTTTGTCCAGGTAGGTTTCTCAGGTCCCCTCCAATCCTGTCCTCTCCTGTCCTCACCATTCTCTCCCCTCTCCTCTCCTCCGCACTTTGCTTCTCTCCTTTGTCTGTCCTCTCTTAGGTGTCCTGCTCACCAGCTCCAGCACTTGTGATGGTTCTCCAGTGACAGCTGTTCGCAACCCCTTCCACCCCCTGCCTGCCCCTAATGTGACCCAGCTCACAGGGTCTCCAGCTGACCCCACCCAAACCCACACGCCCCAACACATTCCCTGGTTCAGCCCCTCTGCCCTATTCAGCCAAACTCGCCTTTGCAACATACCTATGTATCGTTGTTTCTCCTCACCATTCAAGGAGAGATCTCCTTTTGTACTTAGCTTGGTTGACTGGTGGATGGATGGAAGGATGGATGGATGAATGGATGGATAGATGTATGGGTGGATGGATGGATCGATGGACAGGTCAATGGATCGGTTTTGTAGAGGCAGAGTACCATATAGGGGTACTGGAGTCCGCGGGTGTCAGATCCTTAGTCAATGTCAAATGTAAAACATTAATTCATCAATAACAAAAATGAATAAGCACCTAAATAAATAAATAAATATAAAAACTGAGTTAAAAAATACATGGCGTCTTTGCCTTTCTGCATATGGAATGCTGTGAGGATCTTAACAAGGAAAGCATTGTCCTGAGTAGCCCATTTGAAGTCGTGGAATATGTCCTTTTCCTTTTTCTTTTTTTACTTTCTATTTTCTTGATTATTCACTGGAATAAATAGACAGGAATTGAGAGGGAAGGGAGGTATAGAGAGTTTGAGACACAAGGAGAGACAACTGCAGCACTTCCGCACCACTTGTAAAGATTTCCCCTGGCAGGTGCGAACCAGGGTGTTGAAGCCCAGTCCTCCTGCATTGTAACATGAGTGCTTAACTGGGTGTGGCACACCTGGTACCCTTGATGGGACACTTTTTTTTAGCAATGAAAAGAAATTCTCGTGGCAAGGTAATAAATAAATGAAGAAGTAAATAAAAGTGCATTTACATTATCTCAGTGGAAACACACAGGGACATATACGTCTCTGTTACCTGTATTACTTCTTCATGTATGGATTGATTGCCTCAAGGGGTTATTGCCACAGCTGAGTGCCTACGCCACGAATAATCCACAGCTGCTGCACTCCATTTGTTCCCCTTTCGCTGCCCTTGTTGCTTGGTCACTGTGGTGGTTATTGTTGTTGTTGTTGTTGTTGTTGTTGTTGTTACTGACCTTGCATCTGACAGACACAAAAGGAGAGAGCAGAGGAAATACAGGGTGGGAGAGAAAGATAGAGCTCCTAAAGACCTGCTTCACCCCCTGTAAAGCGACTCCCCTGCAGGTGGTGGTCTGGGGGCCAGACCCCAAATCCTTCCCCCTGTCCCCTCTATTCGTGAGCGCCACAAGCCCTTAACCCTCTGACATACCGCCAAACCTCCCTGAATTTCCTTTTGAAGGCAGTATCACCTGCCTCGTTTTGAATCCTCATTATCCTGAGAGTCAATCCTGGAGACAGTGTCATGACACGACACACGGAGATCTCTGTTATCAGAGAGCACCTGGAAGAGCAGCTGGGGCTCTAGTGCCAGGGCAGGAGCAACTCCCCATCCACCTTCCACGGAGTCCACCTGCCTGCATTTTGGTCCTTTTCCCTCCAAAATAGATTTTTCCCTTTTTTCACTTTGAAACAGGCAGGAGACAGGTTACCCAGGCAGGTGAAAAAAAAATAAAAAGCCTTTTTTTTTTTTTTTTTTTTTTTTTTTTTTTTACCAAAGTGAATGACCATCTTCTGGGAAGTATAGGTTTTGAACCTGAAAACTCTGTCTGTCTGTCTCTTAGTCCACAGAAACAGCCACTAGCCCAGCCAGATCTCACGCTCAGATGGGGTGTTTTTGCCACTCAAAGGTCTGCACAGCGCACTAGGGATTGGGCGGCCTGAGACCCAAATGTTACATTGTAGATGGACTGTTTGCAGTTCTTGCTCCCCAGGACATTGGACTGTCTCAACTCCCTCCCCTACAGCATGAAAAAAAGACTCTTGCCAACCTTGGAGCAACTGGAGTGGGGGCGAGGGGAGCTGTTTGCATGTCTGCACTGCTCATGCCCAGGTGTCTGTGGGGGTCCGTGGCAGAGGCTGTAAGGGGGCTAGGGGCCAGAAGGAGACTGTTTGAGAGGCAGGCTGCAGGCAGGGGAGCCCAGGAGTGTGTGCAGGGCTGTGTGTGTGGGTGTGGTGGCAGGGGTTTAGGGCAGGTCCCCCTGCTGGATGGTGAGATGGCAGCTGGGCTGGCCCTGGGCCCTCAGGGCTGAAGGGCAGAAGCAGGGTGGCAGTAAAGTAGCGCAGGGAGGAACACAGTGGATGTTAGTTGGGAGCTGGGGGACAGAGGGTAAGGGGAAAGGGGGCATCCTTGAGGAGGGGTCAGGACTAGAGAGTGGGGGCTGCTGGAGGCATGGAAGGTCCCAGGAATCAGGGACTGACAGGAACAGATTCCTACACCCCCCCACTGGATAGAAGCTGCAGAAGCCAGAGCAGCAGCCCTGGCTTGCCTAGGCCAAGGGCCCTGAGTGAGTCCCACTGAGGATGAGGAAGAGGAGGAGGGGGTGGAGGAGGAGGAGGAGGAAGAGGAGGAGGAAGAGGAGGAAGAGGAGTAGGAAGAAGAGGAGGAGGAGGAGGAGGTGGGGGAGGAGGAGGAGGGGCAGGTGGGCAGCTGTCAGTAGGCAACGGTGTTAATAGAGGCCTCCATTACGGAGGCATGTGTCCAGGCAGGCACCCACCAACCCTCAGAGGCAGCTCAGGGCACCCAGGGACTTGGTGTGGGTATCTCTGGGGCGGGGACTGTCAGTCAGTCAGCAAGACTGTGTGTCAGGGCACATGGTGGGACAGGGGCCTGGCGGACCTTGGTCCCCCGCCCTGGACTGTCAGATGCCAGCCCCATGCCCAGACACACACCAATCTGCCCATAGCCCCTTGGCCCGGACGACCAGCACCTGCTTTGGCCTGGGGCTCTGGCTCTGGTGGCTGGCCACCACCCCTCAGGTCAAGTTCAGTGTGGGGGTCATGGCTGCTGGTCAACTGGATGGGCGGGGTCCCCGTGGCCAAGCAACCACAGGAGCCCTCTGTGATGTCCTAGCCCCTGGCAATCTGTGCTGGCCACACTGGCACTGGGCAGCCCAACTGCCCTGCCACTAGGTCAGGCAACAGCGCCCAGACGCCTGGGCCCTGGCACAGAGGGACGGAAGGATGGGAAGTCAGTGCTGACCGACGAGGGACCTCAGGGCTGGCAGCCAAGAGAAGACAGGTGGAGGTGCGCCCGGGATCCAGGGAGCCCAGGCCAGAGCTGCCTGCATGCCTGCCTGCCTTCCTGGATGTCTGTATGCTGCCTTTGTCCAGGTAGGTTTCTCAGGTCCCCTCCAATCCTGTCCTCTCCTGTCCTCACCATTCTCTCCAATCTCCTCTCTTCCGCACTTTGCTTCTCTCCTTTGTCTGTCCTCTCTTCCAGGTGCCCTGCTCACCAGCTCCAGCACTTGTGATGGTTCTCCAGTGACAGCTGTTCGCAACCCCTTCCACCTCCTGCCTGCCCCTAATGTGACCCAGCTCACAGGGTCTCCAGCTGACCCCACCCAAACCCACACGCCCCAACACATTCCCTGGTTCAGCCCCTCTGCCCTATTCAGCCAAACTCGCCTTTGCAACATACCTATGTATCGTTGTTTCTCCTCACCATTCAAGGAGAGATCTCCTTTTGTACTTAGCTTGGTTGACTGGTGGATGGATGGATGGATGGATGAATGGATGGATAGATGTATGGGTGGATGGATGGATGGATGGACAGGTCAATGGATCGGTTTTGTAGAGGCAGAGTACCATATAGGGGTACTGGAGTCCGCGGGTGTCAGATCCTTAGTCAATGTCAAATGTAAAACATTAATTCATCAATAACAAAAATGAATAAGCACCTAAATAAATAAATAAATATAAAAACTGAGTTAAAAAATACATGGCGTCTTTGCCTTTCTGCATATGGAATGCTGTGAGGATCTTAACAAGGAAAGCATTGTCCTGAGTAGCCCATTTGAAGTCGTGGAATATGTCCTTTTCCTTTTTCTTTTTTTACCTTCTATTTTCTTGATTATTCACTGGAATAAATAGACAGGAATTGAGAGGGAAGGGAGGTAGAGAGAGTTTGAGACACAAGGAGAGACAACAGCAGCACTTCCGCACCACTTGTAAAGATTTCATACAGGGACATATCCACCTTCCACGGAGTCCACCTGCCTGCATTTTGGTCCTTTTCCCTCCAAAAAAGATTTTTCCCTTTTTTCACTTTGAAACAGGCAGGAGACAGGTTACCCAGGCAGGGGAAAAAATAAAAAGCCTTTTTTTTTTTTTTTTTTTTTTTTTACCGAAGTGAATGACCATCTTCTGGGAAGTATAGGTTTTGAACCTGAAAACTCTGTCTGTCTGTCTCTTAGTCCACAGAAAGAGCCACTAGCCCAGCCAGATCTCACGCTCAGATGGGGTGTTTTTGCCAGTCAAAGGTCTGCAAAGCACACTAGGGATTGGGCGGCCTGAGACCCAAATGTTACATTGTAGATGGACTGTTTGCAGTTCTTGCTCCCCAGGACATTGGACTGTCTCAACTCCCTCCCCTACAGCATGAAAAAAAGATCTTGCCAACCTTGGAGCAACTGGAGTGGGGGCGAGGGGAGCTGTTTGCATGTCTGCACTGCTTATGCCCAGGTGTCTGTGGGGGTCCATGGCAGAGGCTGTAAGGGGGCTAGGGGGCAGAAGGAGACTGTTTGAGAGGCAGGCTGCAGGCAGGGGAGCCCAGGAGTGTGTACAGGGCTGTGTGTGTGGGTGTGGTGGCAGGGGGGTAGGGCAGGTCCCCCTGCTGGATGGTGAGATGGCAGCTGGGCTGGCCCTGGGCACTCAGGGCTGAAGGGCAGAAGCAGGGTGGCAGTAAAGTAGCGCAGGGAGGAACACAGTGGATGTTAGTTGGGAGCTGGGGGACAGAGGGTAAGGGGAAAGGGGGCATCCTTGAGGAGGGATCAGGACTAGAGAGTGGGGGCAGCTGGAGGCATGGAAGGTCCCAGGAATCAGGGACTGACAGGAACAGATTCCTACACCCCCCCACTGGATAGAAGCTGCAGAAGCCAGAGCAGCAGCACTGGCTTGCCTAGGCCAAGGGCCCTGAGTGAGTCCCACTGAGGATGAGGAAGAGGAGGAGGGGGTGGAGGAGGAGGAGGAGGAAGAGGAGGAGGAAGAGGAGGAAGAGGAGTAGGAAGAAGAGGAGGAGGAGGAGGAGGTGGGGGAGGAGGAGGAGGGGCAGGTGGGCAGCTGTCAGTAGGCAACGGTGTTAATAGAGGCCTCCATTACGGAGGCATGTGTCCAGGCAGGCACCCACCAACCCTCAGGGGCAGCTCAGGGCACCCAGGGACTTGGTGTGGGTATCTCTGGGGCGGGGACTGTCAGTCAGTCAGCAAGACTGTGTGTCAGTGCACATGGTGGGACAGGGGCCTGGCAGACCTTGGTCCCCCGCCCTGGACTGTCAGATGCCAGCCCCATGCCCAGACACACACCAATCTGCCCATAGGCCCTTGGCCCGGACGACCAGCACCTGCTTTGGCCTGGGGCTCTGGCTCTGGTGGCTGGCCACCACCCCTCAGGTCAAGTTCAGCGTGGGGGTCATGGCTGCTGGTCAACTGGATGGGCGGGGTCCCCGTGGCCAAGCAACCACAGGAGCCCTCTGTGATGTCCTAGCCCCTGGCAATCTGTGCTGGCCACACTGGCACTGGGCAGCCCAACTGCCCTGCCACTAGGTAAGGCAACAGCGCCCAGACGCCTGGGCCCTGGCACAGAGGGACGGAAGGATGGGAAGTCAGTGCTGACCGACGAGGGACCTCAGGGCTGGCAGCCAAGAGAAGACAGGTGGAGGTGCGCCCAGGATCCAGGGAGCCCAGGCCAGAGCTGCCTGCATGCCTGCCTGCCTTCCTGGATGTCTGTATGCTGCCTTTGTCCAGGTAGGTTTCTCAGGTCCCCTCCAATCCTGTCCTCTCCTGTCCTCACCATTCTCTCCCCTCTCCTCTCCTCCGCACTTTGCTTCTCTCCTTTGTCTGTCCTCTCTTAGGTGTCCTGCTCACCAGCTCCAGCACTTGTGATGGTTCTCCAGTGACAGCTGTTCGCAACCCCTTCCACCCCCTGCCTGCCCCTAATGTGACCCAGCTCACAGGGTCTCCAGCTGACCCCACCCAAACCCACACGCCCCAACACATTCCCTGGTTCAGCCCCTCTGCCCTATTCAGCCAAACTCGCCTTTGCAACATACCTATGTATCGTTGTTTCTCCTCACCATTCAAGGAGAGATCTCCTTTTGTACTTAGCTTGGTTGACTGGTGGATGGATGGATGGATGGATGGATGAATGGATGGATAGATGTATGGGTGGATGGATGGATCGATGGACAGGTCAATGGATCGGTTTTGTAGAGGCAGAGTACCATATAGGGGTACTGGAGTCCGCGGGTGTCAGATCCTTAGTCAATGTCAAATGTAAAACATTAATTCATCAATAACAAAAATGAATAAGCACCTAAATAAATAAATAAATAAATATAAAAACTGAGTTAAAAAATACATGGCGTCTTTGCCTTTCTGCATATGGAATGCTGTGAGGATCTTAACAAGGAAAGCATTGTCCTGAGTAGCCCATTTGAAGTCGTGGAATATGTCCTTTTCCTTTTTCTTTTTTTACTTTCTATTTTCTTGATTATTCACTGGAATAAATAGACAGGAATTGAGAGGGAAGGGAGGTATAGAGAGTTTGAGACACAAGGAGAGACAACTGCAGCACTTCCGCACCACTTGTAAAGATTTCCCCTGGCAGGTGCGAACCAGGGTGTTGAAGCCCAGTCCTCCTGCATTGTAACATGAGTGCTTAACTGGGTGTGGCACACCTGGTACCCTTGATGGGACACTTTTTTTAGCAATGAAAAGAAATTCTCGTGGCAAGGTAATAAATAAATGAAGAAGTAAATAAAAGTGCATTTACATTAACTCAGTGGAAACACACAGGGACATATACGTCTCTGTTACCTGTATTACTACTTCATGTATGGATTGATTGCCTCAAGGGGTTATTGCCACAGCTGAGTGCCTACGCCACGAATAATCCACAGCTGCTGCACTCCATTTGTTCCCCTTTCGCTGCCCTTGTTGCTTGGTCACTGTGGTGGTTATTGTTGTTGTTGTTGTTGTTGTTGTTGTTGTTACTGACCTTGCATCTGACAGACACAAAAGGAGAGAGCAGAGGAAATACAGGGTGGGAGAGAAAGATAGAGCTCCTAAAGACCTGCTTCACCCCCTGTAAAGCGACTCCCCTGCAGGTGGCGGTCTGGGGGCCAGACCCCAAATCCTTCCCCCTGTCCCCTCTATTCGTGAGCGCCACAAGCCCTTAACCCTCTGACATACCGCCAAACCTCCCTGAATTTCCTTTTGAAGGCAGTATCACCTGCCTCGTTTTGAATCCTCATTATCCTGAGAGTCAGTCCTGGAGACAGTGTCATGACACGACACACGGAGATCTCTGTTATCAGAGAGCACCTGGAAGAGCAGCTGGGGCTCTAGTGCCAGGGCAGGAGCAACTCCCCATCCACCTTCCACGGAGTACACCTGCCTGCATTTTGGTCCTTTTCCCTCCAAAATAGATTTTTCCCTTTTTTCACTTTGAAACAGGCAGGAGACAGGTTACCCAGGCAGGTGAAAAAAAAATAAAAAGCCTTTTTTTTTTTTCTTTTTTTTTTTTTTTTTTTTTTTACCAAAGTGAATGACCATCTTCTGGGAAGTATAGGTTTTGAACCTGAAAACTCTGTCTGTCTGTCTCTTAGTCCACAGAAACAGCCACTAGCCCAGCCAGATCTCACGCTCAGATGGGGTGTTTTCGCCAGTCAATGGTCTGCACAGCGCACTAGGGATTGGGCGGCCTGAGACCCAAATGTTACATTGTAGATGGACTGTTTGCAGTTCTTGCTCCCCAGGACATTGGACTGTCTCAACTCCCTCCCCTACAGCATGAAAAAAAGACTCTTGCCAACCTTGGAGCAACTGGAGTGGGGGCGAGGGGAGCTGTTTGCATGTCTGCACTGCTCATGCCCAGGTGTCTGTGGGGGTCCGTGGCAGAGGCTGTAAGGGGGCTAGGGGCCAGAAGGAGACTGTTTGAGAGGCAGGCTGCAGGCAGGGGAGCCCAGGAGTGTGTGCAGGCCTGTGTGTGTGGGTGTGGTGGCAGGGGTTTAGGGCAGGTCCCCCTGCTGGATGGTGAGATGGCAGCTGGGCTGGCCCTGGGCCCTCAGGGCTGAAGGGCAGAAGCAGGGTGGCAGTAAAGTAGCGCAGGGAGGAACACAGTGGATGTTAGTTGGGAGCTGGGGGACAGAGGGTAAGGGGAAAGGGGGCATCCTTGAGGAGGGGTCAGGACTAGAGAGTGGGGGCTGCTGGAGGCATGGAAGGTCCCAGGAATCAGGGACTGACAGGAACAGATTCCTACACCCCCCCACTGGATAGAAGCTGCAGAAGCCAGAGCAGCAGCCCTGGCTTGCCTAGGCCAAGGGCCCTGAGTGAGTCCCACTGAGGATGAGGAAGAGGAGGAGGGGGTGGAGGAGGAGGAGGAGGAAGAGGAGGAGGAAGAGGAGGAAGAGGAGTAGGAAGAAGAGGAGGAGGAGGAGGAGGTGGGGGAGGAGGAGGAGGGGCAGGTGGGCAGCTGTCAGTAGGCAATGGTGTTAATAGAGGCCTCCATTACGGAGGCATGTGTCCAGGCAGGCACCCACCAACCCTCAGGGGCAGCTCAGGGCACCCAGGGACTTGGTGTGGGTATCTCTGGGGCGGGGACTGTCAGTCAGTCAGCAAGACTGTGTGTCAGTGCACATGGTGGGACAGGGGCCTGGCGGACCTTGGTCCCCCGCCCTGGACTGTCAGATGCCAGCCCCATGCCCAGACACACACCAATCTGCCCATAGCCCCTTGGCCCGGACGACCAGCACCTGCTTTGGCCTGGGGCTCTGGCTCTGGTGGCTGGCCACCACCCCTCAGGTCAAGTTCAGTGTGGGGGTCATGGCTGCTGGTCAACTGGATGGGCGGGGTCCCCGTGGCCAAGCAACCACAGGAGCCCTCTGTGATGTCCTAGCCCCTGGCAATCTGTGCTGGCCACACTGGCACTGGGCAGCCCAACTGCCCTGCCACTAGGTCAGGCAACAGCGCCCAGACGCCTGGGCCCTGGCACAGAGGGACGGAAGGATGGGAAGTCAGTGCTGACCGACGAGGGACCTCAGGGCTGGCAGCCAAGAGAAGACAGGTGGAGGTGCGCCCGGGATCCAGGGAGCCCAGGCCAGAGCTGCCTGCATGCCTGCCTGCCTTCCTGGATGTCTGTATGCTGCCTTTGTCCAGGTAGGTTTCTCAGGTCCCCTCCAATCCTGTCCTCTCCTGTCCTCACCATTCTCTCCAATCTCCTCTCTTCCGCACTTTGCTTCTCTCCTTTGTCTGTCCTCTCTTCCAGGTGCCCTGCTCACCAGCTCCAGCACTTGTGATGGTTCTCCAGTGACAGCTGTTCGCAACCCCTTCCACCTCCTGCCTGCCCCTAATGTGACCCAGCTCACAGGGTCTCCAGCTGACCCCACCCAAACCCACACGCCCCAACACATTCCCTGGTTCAGCCCCTCTGCCCTATTCAGCCAAACTCGCCTTTGCAACATACCTATGTATCGTTGTTTCTCCTCACCATTCAAGGAGAGATCTCCTTTTGTACTTAGCTTGGTTGACTGGTGGATGGATGGATGGATGGATGAATGGATGGATAGATGTATGGGTGGATGGATGGATGGATGGACAGGTCAATGGATCGGTTTTGTAGAGGCAGAGTACCATATAGGGGTACTGGAGTCCGCGGGTGTCAGATCCTTAGTCAATGTCAAATGTAAAACATTAATTCATCAATAACAAAAATGAATAAGCACCTAAATAAATAAATAAATATAAAAACTGAGTTAAAAAATACATGGCGTCTTTGCCTTTCTGCATATGGAATGCTGTGAGGATCTTAACAAGGAAAGCATTGTCCTGAGTAGCCCATTTGAAGTCGTGGAATATGTCCTTTTCCTTTTTCTTTTTTTACCTTCTATTTTCTTGATTATTCACTGGAATAAATAGACAGGAATTGAGAGGGAAGGGAGGTAGAGAGAGTTTGAGACACAAGGAGAGACAACAGCAGCACTTCCGCACCACTTGTAAAGATTTCATACAGGGACATATCCACCTTCCACGGAGTCCACCTGCCTGCATTTTGGTCCTTTTCCCTCCAAAAAAGATTTTTCCCTTTTTTCACTTTGAAACAGGCAGGAGACAGGTTACCCAGGCAGGGGAAAAAAAATAAAAAGCCTTTTTTTTTTTTTTTTTTTTTTTTTTTACCGAAGTGAATGACCATCTTCTGGGAAGTATAGGTTTTGAACCTGAAAACTCTGTCTGTCTGTCTCTTAGTCCACAGAAAGAGCCACTAGCCCAGCCAGATCTCACGCTCAGATGGGGTGTTTTTGCCAGTCAAAGGTCTGCAAAGCACACTAGGGATTGGGCGGCCTGAGACCCAAATGTTACATTGTAGATGGACTGTTTGCAGTTCTTGCTCCCCAGGACATTGGACTGTCTCAACTCCCTCCCCTACAGCATGAAAAAAAGATCTTGCCAACCTTGGAGCAACTGGAGTGGGGGCGAGGGGAGCTGTTTGCATGTCTGCACTGCTCATGCCCAGGTGTCTGTGGGGGTCCATGGCAGAGGCTGTAAGGGGGCTAGGGGGCAGAAGGAGACTGTTTGAGAGGCAGGCTGCAGGCAGGGGAGCCCAGGAGTGTGTACAGGGCTGTGTGTGTGGGTGTGGTGGCAGGGGGGTAGGGCAGGTCCCCCTGCTGGATGGTGAGATGGCAGCTGGGCTGGCCCTGGGCACTCAGGGCTGAAGGGCAGAAGCAGGGTGGCAGTAAAGTAGCGCAGGGAGGAATACAGTAGATGTTTGTTGGGAGCTGGGGGACAGAGGGTAAGGGGAAAGGGGGCATCCTTGAGGAGGTGTCAGGACTAGAGAGTGGGGGCAGCTGGAGGCATGGAAGGTCCCAGGAATCAGGGACTGACAGGAACAGATTCCTACACCCCCCCACTGGATAGAAGCTGCAGAAGCTAGAGCAGCAGCCCTGGCTTGCCTAGGCCAAGGGCCCTGAGTGAGTCCCTCTGAGGATGAGGAAGAGGAGGAGGGGGTGAAGGAGGAGAATGAGGAAGAGGAGGAGGAAGAGGAGGAGGAAGAAGAGGAGGAGGAGGAGGCGGGGGAGGAGAAGGAGGGGCAGGAGGGCAGCTGTCAGTAGACAATGTGTTAAATAGAGGCCTCCATTACAGAGGCAGATGTCCAGGCAGGCACCCACCAATCCTCAAGAGAAACTCAGGGCACCCAGGGACCTAGTGTGGTTATGTCTGGGCGGGGACTGTCAGTCAGTCAGCAAGACTGTGTGTCAGTGCACATGGTGGGACTGGGCCTGGCCCCTTGGCCCGGCTGACCGACCTGCACCTGCTTTGGCCTGGGGCTCTGGCTCTGGTGCCTGGCCACCACAACTCAAGGTCAAGTTCAGGGTGGGGGTCATGGCTGCTGGTCAACTGGACAGGCGGGTTCCCCGTGGCCTAGCAACCACAGGAACCCTCTGTGATGTCCTAGCCCCTGGCAATATGTGCTGGCCACACTGGCACTGGACAGCCCAACTGCACTGCCACTAGTTCAGGCAACAGCGCCCAGACGCCTGGGCCCTGGCACATTGGGACGGAAGGATGGGAAGACAGTGTTGACCGACGAGGGACCTCAGGGCTGGCAGCCAAGAGAAGACAGGTGGAGGTGCGCCCGGAATCCAGGGAGCCCAGGCCAGAGCTGCCTGCATGCCTGTCTGCCTTCCTGGATGTCTGTATGCTGCCTTTGTCCGGGTAGGTTTCTCAGGTCCCCTCCACTCCTGTCCTCTCCTGTCCTCTCCTGCCCTCACCATCCTCTCCCCTCTCCTCTCGTCTGCAATTTGCTTCAGCACTTGTGATGGTTCTCCAGTGACAGCTGTTCGCAACCCCTTCCACCCCCTCCCTGCAACATGAGTGCTTAACTGGGTGTGGCACCACCTGGTACCCTGCTACCACTTGAGGCACTTGAGAAATAGATGAGTTGGAAAGAGACCAGAATTCAAAACCTCCTACACTGTGTTCATAGATGACAGGTTCAAACCTGGCTTGTATTGATTGTAAGGCAGCAGATCTCATGCCCACTGACCCCAGAAAGCCCCAGCCTTCACCATATTCTGTACTACCAGACCTGACAGTAATGTGTGTGTGTCTGTCTGTCTGTGTGTGTCTGTGTGTGCTCAGAGATCACCTATAGTAGTCTCGGAGCATGCACTGCATCCTTATCCTTATTCCATGAAACCCCAGGTCAAGCGAAGTGAAACTCTATACCCCTGGCACACACATTGTGCTTTCCCTCTATTGGGCCGAATGTAAAGGATCTGTGGTACTCATGGCCACGCCAGTGTCTAAATTTTCCACGCAAAACGGAAGCTTCCAGGGTTCAGAAAGAGGGTGTTTTGATGGCTGTGAAATGTCTTTTCCAAGTGCCTCATGGGGTTTCAAATCCTTTTGAAACCTGAAGTTCTTTCTTGTATCTAGGGAATATTCTCACCTCTGGCCAGATGGCCCTCCCAACTAGGAGCACAGAGAACCTAGCTGGTCAGGACAAGCCAGCTAGACCAGATTCTGGCTAATCAAGAATGCATATGCAAAGGGACTCTCATGTCTAAATCTCCTGAGTTCCCTATTCAATCCCATGCCTCACTATCTATCATCCGGGGGAAGCTGGGGCACCCCTCAATATTCCGGGGCAGGACCCTGTTCAGTCACTCTCAGTCCACTGCTCAGGGCAGCAGATTACAAGCCCAGAAAGAACCCAGAAAGAGCTGTGTTTCAACATAGATGGGAACTGTGTTTGACCAAACAATAGTGGATGAACCCTGCCCCTCACACCTACTCTTTGGGTCCGGCTAAGGCAATTTTTCCTGTCTCCTAACCCTAACCCTGATCATGGTGTCCTGGTGTCCACAAATCACACTCAGAGATATTCCCAGAAGTAGGCATGCATGAGTGTCCCATACAAAGTCGCTCTGCTTGCAGGAAGCACAAACTCCCTTGGCCCTTGCTATGGACAGACAAAAGAAAGATGGATGCCTCCATTGGCTGAATTCGGAGCTTCCAGTGGAGATCTCAGCCCCGCCCCTCACCTGAGGGCCTGGCTGCTGCTAATAAAGACAATTGGAAACACCTGTTACCACTTGGGGCCTGATGACATACTCAGGAATCCAGCCTCACCTGTAACTTGTGTACAGAGAACCTAGCTGGTCAGGGCAAGCCAGCTAGCCCAGATTCTGGCTAAGCAAGAATGCCAGAGAACTATGTGGAAGCCCAGGACCCCATTTTGAGCCCCTGGTCACCACTTACCCAGCTAGGGAAAAGCTGGGCTACTGGAAAATCAGAGCTGCAGCTGTCTCTCTGTTTCTCTTCCCGCTTGGGCCCTGCTCTCTCAATTTATGACTGTTTCTTTCTCCTTAATAATAAAGTTATAAATGATGTACAGAAATACAGGGAAAGTGGCAAAAATTACCCCCGTGCCCACTATTACATGTAACTGTAGACTGTAAACCTCCCCCAAGAAAGAACAGAATAAATATTTGTTAGGCTAAAAACATTGTAGGTTAAATAGGGAACATTCTTTGAGCCATGTAATACTAATCCATTCTGCATTGGATGTCACTGTCAAAAACAGTGCAGTAGTATTTGTAGTAGTGTGTAGTATCTGCAAAAGGAAATGTATTGTGTGTCCAAAGTTCCCTTCAATTATAAGAGAAAATCTATCAGGCAGAAGAAATGACCCCTCATGTGATATCGGACTAAATATATAAATAAATATGAAAATATATGGGGATGATTGAGGAGGATTTAAAAAAAATAAAAGATAAAAACAAAACCACAGGAAGACCTGATTACAGCAGAAACATAGAAAACTTCTGCTGAGACAGAGGGCTGCTTCAAAAATTCCCTGACACTTCAGGGTCCAGGCAAATTAAGAGTTACCGAGAATGAAAAGAAACATACGTATTGAAGCTTACACTAGAGAAAGGAGGCAAGTTCTGTAATATGATAATTACAATAAGATGCTGATAGAAAGGCTATTGGAAATGCTCCTGGAAGGTTTATAATTTATAATTGTAGTGAAACCTGCTCCAACTATGTGACCAATTATTTGTGACTAAGGAGGCTGTTATAAATGTGGTAATTCTGCATTAAGATCAAATAAAAAGGTCAAAAATTCTAAAAATGGCTGATATCTATATATATATATGTATATATATATGTACATATATGTATGTGTTTCTTTATTATAAACTATGAGGTATACTGGCATGGCTATGAGGAGACAGAGTATGTTTTGTGACATAGAGTCTTACAAAGCTGAGGCTCCAGAAACCTAGGTGAAATCGCCAACAAAACAAGCTAGAGCTCAGCAGTGCCCTGGTGACTCTCTTTGTATATCTGGGCCTGTCAGTAAAATAATATATAAGTAAAATATTAATGAGTGCAGACAGAGTGAGTGAGAGCATGTGAGAGTCAAAGTCAGAGAAGACATTAAGATAAATAGAATAGTTGGAAAGACACCAGAAGTCAAAAACCTCCCACACTGTGTTCATTGATGACAGGTTCAAACCTGGGTTGTAGAGATTGTAATGCAGCAGTCTCATGTCCACAGACCCCAGACCACCCCAGCCTTCACCATATGTGTGCAGTATTTATGACAGGAAATGTATTGTGAGTGTAAACTTCCCATCAATTATAAGAGAATAATCTATCAAGCAGAAGAAATGACCCCTCATGTAATATAGGACTAAATAAATAAATAAATATGCATATAAATGGGGATGATCTAGGAGGATTTGAAAAGAATGAAAAATAAAAACAAAAAGCACAAGAAGACCTGATTACAGCAGAAACATAGAAACCATTTGCTGAGAAACAGAGGGCTGCTTCAAAAATTCTGAGTCACTTCAGAGTCCAGAGAAATTAAGATTTCAGGAGAATGAAAAGAAACTCATATGTATTGAAGCTTACGCTAGAGAAAGGAGGTGAGTTCTGTACTATAATAATTACAATAAGGATGCTGATAGAAATGCTATTAGAATTGCTACTGGAAGGTTCTATTATTTATAATTGTATTGAATCCTGCTCCAGCTATGTAGCCAATTATTAATGAAAAAGGAAGCTGTTATAAATGTGTTAATTCTGATTTAGATTAATTACATAGGTTGATAATTCCAAAAATGGCAGATTATATATATATTTATTATAAAGTCTGAGAGATACTGCCATGGATATGAGGAGACCGAATATGGCTTGTGTCAGAGAGAATTACAAAGATGAGGCTCAAGTACCCTTGATGAATATACCAACAAAAAAATCCAGAGATCAGCAGGGCTCTGGTAACTCTCTTTATATATCTGGGCCTGTCAAAAAAATAAAGGTATAAGTAAATTAATACTGAGTGCAGACAGAGTGAGTGAGAGCCTGTGAGAGTCAGATACAGAGAAGGCTAGAAGAGAAATAGAAGAGTTGGAAATAGACCTGAAGTCAAACCCCCCAGACTGTGTTCATTCATGACAGGTTCAAACCTGGCTTGTAGAAATTGTAAGTTAGCAGCTCTAATGCCCACAGACCCAAGACAACCCAAGCCTTCACCATATTTGTGTAGTATTTGCCCCAGGAAATGTATTGTGCGTCAAAAGTTCCCTTCAATTATAAGAGAAAATCTATCAAGCAGAAGAAATGACCCCTCATGTGATACCTGACGTAATAAAAAATATGCAAATAAATGGGGAAGACCTAGGAGGACTTGAAAAAATAAAAAAAATGAAAAAAAACACCATGAGAAGACCTGATTACAGCAGAAACATAGAAACCATCTGGTGAGAAACAGAGGGCTGCTTCAAAAATTCCCTAACACTTCAGGGTCCATGGAAATTAAGATTTCCGGAAAAAGAAAACAAACACATACGTATTGAAGCTTACACTAGAAAAAGGAGGGAATTTCTGGGCTATGATAATTACAATAAGGATGCTGAGAGAAACAGATTAGAAACTCTTCCTCCTCCTCTTCCTCCTCCTCCTCCTCCACCCCCTCCTCCTCTTCCTCATCCTCAGAGGGACTCACTCAGGGCCCTTGGCCTAGGCAAGCCTGGGCTGCTGCTCTGGCTTCTTCAGCTTCTATCCAGTGGGGGGGTGTAGGAATCTCTTCCTGTCAATCCCTGATTCCTGGGACCTTCCATGCCTCCAGCTGCCCCCACTCTCTAGTCCTGACCCCTCCTCAAGGATGCCCCCTTTCCCCTTGCCCTCTGTCCCCCAGCTCCCAACTAACATCTACTGTGTTCCTCCCTGCGCTACTTTACTGCCACCCTGCTTCTGCCCTTCAGCCCTGAGGGCCCAGGGCCAGCCCAGCTGCCATCTCACCATCCAGCAGGGGGACCTGCCCTAACCCCGTGCCACCACACCCACACACACAGGCCTGCACACACTCCTGGGCTCCCCTGCCTGCAGCCTGCCTCTCAAACAGTCTCCTTCTTCCCCCTAGCCCCCTTACAGCCTCTGCCACGGACCCCCACAGACACCTGGGCATGAGCAGTGCAGACATGCAAACAGCTCCCCTCGCCCCCACTCCAGTTGCTCCAAGGTTGGCAAGAGTCTTTTTTTCATGCTGTAGGGGAGGGAGTTGAGACAGTCCAATGTCCTGGGGAGCAAGAACTGCAAACAGTCCATCTACAATGTAACATTTGGGTCTCAGGCCGCCCAATCCGTAGTGCGCTGTGCAGACCTTTGACTGGCAAAAACAACCCATCTGAGTGTGAGATCTGGCTGGGCTAGTGGCTCTTTCTGTGGACTAGGACACAGACAGACAGAGTTTTCAGGTTCAAAACCTGTACTTCCCAGAAGATAGTCATTTGCCATGGTTAAAAAAAAAAGGCTTTTTATTTATTTTTTTTTCCCCCTGCCTTGGTAACCTGTCTGCTGCATGTTTCTCAGTGAACAAAGGGAAAGATCTTTTTTGGAGGGAAAAGGAACAAAATGCAGGCAGGTGGACTCCATGGAGGGTGGATTGGGAGTTGATCCTGCCCTGGCACTAGAGCCCCAGCTGCTGTTCCAGGTGCTCTCTGATACCAGAGATCTCCGTGTGTCATGTCATGTTACTTAGCTTGGTTGACTGGTGGATAGGTGGATGGATGGATGGATGGATGGGTGCATGGACGCATGGATGGATGGATGTATAGATTGATGGGTGGATGGATGGATGCATGGAGAGCTCAATGGATTGGTTTTGTAGAGGCGGAGTACCATCTAGGGGTACTTGAGACCGGTGGTGTCAGAGCCAGAGTCTATGTCAAATGTAAAACATTAATTCATCAATAACAAAAATGAATAAGCACCTAAAGAAATAAATAAACAAATAAATAAATATAAAAACTGGGTTAAAAAATACATGGCGTCTTTGCCTTTCTGTATATGGTATGCTGTGAGGATCTTAACAAGGAAAGCATTGTCCTGAGTAGCCCATTTGAAGTCGTGGAATATTTCCTTTTCCTTTTTCTTTTTTTTACTTTCTATTTTCTTGATTATTCACTGGAATAAATAGACAGGAATTGAGAGGGAAGGGAGGTATAGAGAGTTTGTGACACAGAGAGAGTCACCTGCAGCACTTCTGCACCACTTGTAAAGATTTCCCCCGGCAGGTGGGGACCTGTCTCAAGCAAGGTCAGTTACAACAACAACATATGCAACAATAAACACCACAGTGACTAAGCAACAAGGGCAGCGAACGGGGAACAAATGGACTGCAGGAGCTGTGGATTATTCGTGGCACAGGCACTGAGCTGAGGCAATAAGCCCTTGAGGCAATCAATCAATCAATGAATAACTAATACTGGTAACAGGGATGTATATGACCCTCTGTGTTTCGACAGAGTTAAGTAAATGCACTTTTATTTATTTCTTCATTTATTTATTACCTTGCCACGAGAATTTCTTTTCATTGCTAAAAAAAGTGTCCCATCAAGGGTACCAGGTGGTACCAGTTAAGCACTCATGTTACAATGCAGGGGGACTGGGCTTCAAGACCCTGGTCCCCACCTGCCGGGGAAAATCTTTACAAGCGGTGCAGAAGTGCTGCAGGTGACT